>NW_017306395.1:511905-513486 GCF_000935625.1 Nanorana parkeri
GGGGGGGGGGCACACATCCAGTGGTGCCAAACTCAGGACCTCAAAAGTAACTACATGGCGACTTCTTTTCCTGCTCACCCAATACATAAACTGTCACCCTCTAGGTCTTCTCTCAACTCACAACGCACACTGCCATGCTCTCTCTTGACCAGGGAAAGTCACCACTCACTGAAAGGGTAGGCTGAATAACTCCCTAAGTGAGGTCACTGATATCCTTAACACTTCTCTTACACTGTCATCAACATTTATACCGAAAATCGTTCTTGTAACAAAACATAACTATGCCATAATAACAGCATGAAAGAAATACCAAGGTTATGGTTGCTAAAAATGATTGGGGGTTTTACCTGAATGCCTCTAGAAGTCCTATGCAAATGTTTACATTTCAAAAAGTCACAATGAAGGCCCTCAATTGGTTGCAGGGACACCATGTTACATTATGAGTTATGGACTTTAGAGAAAAGTAAGAAGTAACTTGTAAAGATTTAGGGGCTTCTGGACCTAGTAATTATGTGCTTACAAGTAGACAGTTTATTGGCTTCTCCGGAAGCCTGCTGACTCAATAAAAAAGGACTGGAGTGGACATAGTGATGAAAGGTCGTTGGTTGGTCTGAAGTCAGAAGTTAGGGAGATACTAAACTTCATTAAATATATTGTTATCTAATAAGTATAACAATGTCTATTTAATTTTAAGGAATACTAATCTTGAGCTTACATTGAATCAGTGCTTGCATACCAGTTAGCCAGACATAACCAAAAGTAGAAATGACAGTCCATGTTAATCGTCTTTTGTAGCTAGTTTAGCAACTTGACAAAGAATCCCATTGACCCCTAATAGCTAAAAATGTACTGGAATATGTAAAAACTAAGAGCACAACGAGGTGGCAAAATAGGACTAATGATCTTGAACTGTGAAGAGTGTTAGTTGATGATGTCACACAACCCATTGCCACTTCTGGAATCTTATAGATATATACGTTGCTTAGATGCAAGGATAATGGGGCTCATGTATGAAAAGTGTGCTAACCGGAAAATATCTCCATAGAAACCAATTGGAATCCTTGTTTCATTTTTAGACTTGGTCTGCTGAGATGATTTTTGGATGCTGACTGATTGTTTGGGGCAAGGATGAGCTTTTCCTGTACTTTATACAGGGTATATGCAGGCCCGGATTCCCCACAAGGCCACTGAGGCCCGGCCGGGCGGGGCGGCAGGGCGCAGAGGGGCGGCAGCGGTGTCCTTATGGGGAAGTTGCCCTCTCTACATTCAGTCCTGCTTTGTACAAGCAGGACTAAATGTAGAGTGAGGCAGACGATTTTTCGTTTACATGTGAACTCGGCGATGTCGCCGAGATCACATGTAAACAGTGTGCAGCCTTCTCCCCTCCCCCCTGCACTTACCTCTCTCCTTTGGTTCCGTCCTCCGCCGCCGAGTCACTGCAGTGATCAGAGCGGCAGGGTTAAAGCTGTGCTCTTCCTCTCTCACCTGTCAATAAAGAGAACCTGTCACCTCCAATTGCTATCACACAGGGGATTGTTTTCTCCTGTGTGATAGCAATAAAGTTAGGTGGAAAAAAAAATT
>NW_017306395.1:513649-514889 GCF_000935625.1 Nanorana parkeri
AAAATAAAAAATAAATAAATATGAAATAAAAAAATAAAAAGGTGATTAAAAAGTAAAAAATAAGAAACAAATTATTAAAAAATAAGAAAATAATTATAAAAAATAAACAATAAGATAAAAAAATTATAAAAAAAGTAAATATGATAAATACAAATCTAAAAAAATTTACATTGATTAAAAAATAATTAAATAAATAAAAATTAAAAAAAGAAGAATTAAATAAAAAAATAAAAAGTGATAAAAAAGTAAAAAAATAAAGAAACAGTAAAAAAATTGACACTAACCACGCCGCCCTGCCATCTGGTTGCCATTCTCCATTGATGGGAAGGGGGAGGGGGTCGGTGGGTAGGTGGGGGGCATATCGCAGAATCTGGCCTTGGGGTGGCAGGGAGAGTAAATCCGGCCCTGGGTATATGTCATACTTATGTATCCAAAGCTATCTAAGGCTACTCTACCCAAAACTCATCTCCTATCCATTGACTGAGCCATGGCGACATACTGTAGTCTGCACTGCTGCCTGGTAAGAAATGAACAAGGAATGTCACAGCTGAGGCAGAGGACAGAGAATTGTGAATAGCTTGTGAGCGTGTCAGGGACAGGACTGCATACTATCTACGTTCCCATGGCAAGGGAAGAAACTAACAGAGATCGCTTATTATATTTTGTGATTTCCACATCTCACTATAAAACAATAGCCTGCCGTTCCATTAGACCCACCGTTCTGCTTTAAAGGAATTAAAATAATTTGTGGAATCTGCTTGCTATGAAAAACAGAATGTGTATTCCATTTTTACATAGGAGGCACATTGTATCAATATGACAATAGCTTCTCTATAACAGAGTAAAAGTTTGTATCATTTTACATCATGGACAGGTATTTAATTAGGAATATTATTGACTTTTTTCCACTTCAAAACAAATGCCTAAACATTTCTATACAATCTATATGCGAGCATTGTTCCTGCACGTGCGCATGTGTCTCCTACACCTCTCTTGGGGCCTGGCTTGGCTCCTCTCTGGCTGTTTTCACGCAGTTGATAAAAATGATCTCTTACTTCTGAGCCTGAAAGGAGCCCTGGGACAGATCAGTTTATCTCCTGTGACCTCCCAGGGCATCTGCTGCCTACAAGTTCTAGTCTTGTAATGCACAAGTAACAAGCCTCACATAATGCATTATTAAGTAATAGAGTGCTGTCTGTAACCACACAAACATGATGACCTGTCACCCCTCCCGCCCTCC
>NW_017306395.1:515421-532843 GCF_000935625.1 Nanorana parkeri
CACCCCTCCCCCCCTCCCCTACAAGTCACCACAGGAACACATGATCAGGGAGAGGTGTCCATTTTCTGCTTAACCTCCGATCTGCAAATCGTAATGTGTTCTATAGATCTTCAAGCCTATTGACAAACAAAATATGCAAGAAACAATGCGCAGTACCCATTGCAACCTGTCAGAATCCATCTTGTGCTTGCCTAACTTCATTAAGGTGGATTCTGATTGGTTGCTATGGGCACTCGTGTTACATTTAGCACTTTGCCCCTTAAGACTCTTTATTGCGCAAATCCCATTGCCTTCTCTTAATTTGATAGTCAATTTGATAATTTGATCGATAATTGGATGCATGAACAAATACAGGCAGGTAATAATGTTTATCTAATAATGTTTTTATACCATCTTCTGGATAAAGAAGAATACTGTACATCTAAAGAAGCAGTGGAAGAGAACAGGAACTGTAGTCAAAGCTGCATTCAGCATTCAGCATTCATATCAGTGAACGTAGAGGTAGAACTTTACTGACATGCAGCTCCATACAGTTTTGAGCTTGAACATTCTTGGAAGGCTTCATATTAAATCTGATATGTACTTAAAGAATACCTAAACCTAAAAATAAAAATGTAATATATTGCAGTATACTAGTCCTTAGATGCGTTGGCTGCATTAGTTTTCTTTCTTTAGTCTTTTTTCCTTTTTTTCCACCTGGTGATCCACCCAGTAACACGCTTCCTATCTTAGGGTGGCTCAATTCTATGAAGGATCAATGGAGCCACCCTTGGACAGCAGCATTGTCACCCTGCGTTAGATGCACTTGCAGATTTAGATGGACTTGTCTAACAAATTAAATCTGAACTCCAACTAACACTTTTTAAGCAGTTACAGCAACAGTTTTTTATTTCCTTTTGGAATAAAGGTTTTACATAAATGAATAAAGGCTAACCATTGTAAGCACCCTTGTCAGTGTTAAATGGTTTGTCTCAACCATCTCTCTGCCACTTTTACTGGACAGCTTGGTCTAATAACGGAAGCTGAAAAATATGTGTTACTGGCCTAATCACCAGGAGAAAATAAAGGAAACAAATCCTAAAAAAAAATTAAACTAAAGCAGCCATCACATCTAAGGATTGGTAAGCTGCAATATATTCAGTTGTTGCTTTTGGGTTTAGATACAATTTAAGTATAGACGGGTCTAATGACAGCAGGGAGGCAGATTGTGACCTTGTCTTATGTCTCGTGCTGTTCTTCCCATCCGTCTGGCATTATTCCTTCCATTTACAAATATTTTTTGTAAATAACATATCGTGTTTTAACAAAGAGGGCTCCCTGTACACCCTTTATCACTCCCGGGAGAGGTCTCCTTGGCCACCTCTACTGGGACTGACCAGCTGGTTGTATCCCTAGCAGTCACCAGAGGGAGATTCCTCTGCAGGACTTGTCACTTTAATGGACACATGATTGCTCCCTGAAGGTTAAGAAACCAGTAGCTCTGGTTACACCCTGCTAGTTCTCACTGGCCTGTACAGTTGCTCTCTGACTAAAGTAAACTGAGTAAACACTGAGCAGATTGAGACCATACTTATGCATTGACCGCTAAATATTAATTACTATTGCTGTGCATTAGCATCTAGGATCATATTTATAGCCATAAGGCTTCAAGCCTTTTTTTGTTGAAACCCTTCATTTTTAACCGTATGGTACACATTATATATATATTGCTTTGTGATCTCACCACTCAAATATGATCTAGATTTAAGTGCAAGAAATTGGCATTTTGTTTGCTTAGTGCCTTTTACACGATAGAGATGGGATGACTAGACATTTATTTGTCCATTAATAGTGCAGAAAAAGCTACCCCCTGTCATTTTGCCTGAGAAATAGACATTCTGATTGACTTTTTAGACCAGTACCATTTGTTTTCTCAAGTTTCCATGCACAACATCCATTAGATTTAAGTAGAACTTTGCTCAAACTATACAATTGCACATGTGATGTAGGCAGTCAATACAAGTAAGACCGGGCTCTCTGTTTTCCTAAGTACCCCCTGGAACATTTTGTAAATATCTGTTAATTCTGCCAATAAATCCAGTGGATAGGCACTGCCTTTGATAGGGTGACAACACTCTTCTTTCTGCAAGAAGATGACTGCAGCATTGTCACCCTTGCTGCTGCTGTAGCTGCTTAGATGCTGGCACCATTAAATGATGAATGGCTAAGTCTAGCTCTGAACATAGCACATTTGATTGACAGCACATTGCTCTATGTGCAGAAGCTTAGTAAAATGATGTAAAGTCCTGTCTCATCTTAGGCTTAGGTCTGTGTCCAGGTCCTATGTATTGTTTGGACCTGGGTTTCAAGGATTCCCAAAGCCCGCAAAAAAACTAGTTAAGGATTAACAAATCTAATTTGATCAGCTCACAGGTTCAATTTGGGGGTTCAAGAAAGCTTGAACATTTTTAATGTGTTGATAGTGAGGTTTTTGTTTTTAAACATTTGCAAACACCAATTAACACAAACACTAATTTAAAAATGTGTAGTAAGCCTTATGAATATGGATGCGTGGCAATGGTGCTCTGTCCTTGGTCCTGATCCACACCAGACTTTTGGCACTAAGTGGAACTTTTGAGTGTTAGTGTACATATCCTCTCTGAGTTTTGCTTTTCATCCAGTCCAACCTCAATTGCTCATATCCATAATTAATAGAGGTGTGCAGCACATTCAGGATTCAAATAAATGTATGTGCTGCCAGTGATAGATGGCTGCTGTCTGAACGGGGCAAGCATGAGTGATGCCTTCTCAGCGGCTCTGATCAATGTTTCCATTAGATAAAGTCCCTAGTATACATGCAAATCCTTCCCTCCCGAGCAAGGAAGTGTGCTCTCCCGCAGGGCGCATAGTATACACTGACAGACGGCTCAGTGGAAGGCTGTGCTGGGCTCTGTAAATGACACACAGCTGGGGGCACGCACATTGCCATTGGCCTTAGACTTGCGCAGTCTGTCACAGTCCCATGCTTGCTTCATTAGAACAATCCTTATTACAGAGTTCCTAATATGTTATCACTCTATGGGCTAGAATCCCTACTGGTAACCCATTTGCATTCTGTGTCAGAGACTTTACTTGCTCAGTTTAATGTAAAATGCATGACAAATGTAGACATATTTATATGGATAATGGCCTGTATGCCATGCATTTGTTTTATTTCATGTGATTAAAGAGACTCTGTCGCTTTGCCCATTCAGGGTAAAATGACAAGATCTCTTGAAAGAACAACCCCCACCCCAACCACTGATAATCACCTTCACTGTGCTTCCTTACCATTGCTTCAACAGAGCTCCCTGGAAGTTTCCAGTGCTGGGGTATGGAATATGTTGGAGCACATATATCTTCCTACCAGGATGTGGTGCTCAGGCCTAAGTGGGCAATCACCAGGCTTCAGCGCTGTCACAGAGGGAGGTGAGGAAGTCATTACTTCCATGTGAGCTCTGACACCATCCAACACAAGGTTTGGACCCCCATTGGGGGATGAATGGTGGGGGAGCCTGGGGAGAGTAAGTATAAGAGGTGGCAGGTTGTTCTTTCAGGACATTCTGTCACTTTCTCCTAAATGGTCTCTAGGGCCTCCTCAAAGAAAAGCACACCTAAAACTGATGTTTCACTTATAGGTGAGCTCTTGTGTTAAATTGCACATTAACCTATATTTCTTGTAGGTTCCATTGATAAGTTGAAACCTCAGACATTTTTTACTCTGCTCTGTAGAATGGAGTTTCACCCAGTACTGTACTCGCTATAAGATACAATAAAGTAGAAATCCAAACCGGTATTGAGACTCCCTCATATTGACAATGGTAGGTGGGCACAGCAGGGACCATGTACAAAATGTTGCCGCTATAGAAGAGGCCAGTGGTGATTTAGCCTGCCAATGTGTCTGCCCAAAATTACACAAACTATAATACCTTGGAACTGTGGAAGCCCCAATGCAGAAAATGACTCTAAAATTACAGAAAGCAAGTGTCAGAATGTAAACCCAAACCCAGCCAGTTTTCAGTCACAAGTGCGGTGAGATGGATCACCTTCCTGGCCAAGCACTTTCCTTCAGGTCTGGAATCAGGGAGTCAATATACATTGACAACATTTTGCAGTACTGCCCGTAAGGAGTCTGTTCCTTTCACCGTGGAAGCTCATTTTCTATGGATATTTAAACAAAATCCTACTGGCTTCTAGGTATGATTGACTGACTCTTGAGTGTTATATCCTTTTGTTTTACTGGCTCAAAGGGAATCTATAGTTTTCTAAAAGTGTTTTATTTTTCTAGGTTTATACGTGAATATGATCAGCTTGATGTATAGCAATCTATCAAAGTGTTATTATTTAAAAGTCTTTCTCTGTATAGGTTGTAAATATTCTGCACACAGAAGCAGTCATATTTTTTTTCCCTGCTTATTAGCATTTAAAGCCCAACTCTAGAAACCATAATTTCCATAGTCTACTTTCACCTCAGCTTTGTAATAATATATCAGCACTCTTTAAACAGCTTTTTTTCCTTCTGCATATTGTGGCTCCTGCTTCAGGTGCAGTAGACAATTTCATAGGTGTTGTGTCTGAGCTCCCCTCTATGCTTGGCCATTCACAATACACATGACTATAGCAGCATCACAGATTGTGTGCCTAGCGTAGATGAAGACACAACACTAAAGGGTCTATTCACGAAGATGCTGAAGGATCTAGCCGTATCTTCGGCCGATCCTTCGGCTAGCTTCAGCCCAAGGACCCCTTCGGTTCAGTAGAACCGAAGGGGTGCTGTACGGGCTATTCACTATAGCCCGTACAGCTCCCGAACGTGGCCGAGCGGCTCAGTCAAGCCAAATTCATATGCCTCGCATGGGGCTCACAATCCCCTGTGTGATAGCATTTGGAGGTGACAAGTTTTCTTTCTTGAACCTGTCACCTCCAATACAGGAGTTCTAGCACAGCGCTGTGCTGCCGCTGCTGTGACACCTGAGAAGGGAAGGCTGCGAGTGCAGCTCTCCCATCTCAGTGTTCACACGGAGCAGAGCAGAGAACGGACGATCTCTGCTCTGCTCCCAGCTCTCAATCCTGAAATTTGCTGTGGTCCCGGGTCCTCCAGAAGATTGGGGGACCCCAAACACCAAAAGCAGGGCTAAATGTAGAAAAAAAAGACCAGCCCTTCGGCTGTGCCGCCCCTTCTACTCCCTGCCCGACCCCGAGGCCAGGCCTCAGTGACCTTGTGGAAAATCCGGCCCTGAGTATAATTACTATAATTACTTCTTACCTCAACTTGTGGTTCTTGCTGTGTTAATTATTTTTACAGAACCTCTACTGTCTGAGTTAAAATGCTCTGATAAGCTTTATAACGCTCTGCTATAGATTTGAGGTTCCACATGTACGTAAAACACAGTGCCATGGGTAAGGTTTTATTACATATCTGTTCTCGATTTACGGGGGGAAAGTAAACACAAAAGAAAGAGAAGAGACGACCGGGCACCCGTCTCGTAATGGGACCCATCAGCGTTAAAACCTGAGGTACCAGGCGTTTATTCCGTTTTTATCTCAGCCGTACACTTTTAAGCCCAAGGATCAGGCTCTATTGTGTGGAACTAGATGGAGGAGTTTATCCCATTATCCCCACTATTAGATACACTTTCTGAAATCTTGCTATGTGACCGCAAAGTCCCATCCGCAAAGCACTGTTAGGTTTTCTTATCATTTTTAAAGCACGTTCTTCATCGCAGGTCTAATACCTATTACAGCAATGAAAGAAGCACACAGCCGGTGAATGGAAAGGTAAGAAAAGCAATGTATAAGCATCTTCTTTCAAAGATACAGAATAAATGAACAGTACAGACAGTTTTGTTATAGAAAAACGCTTTGTGTATAAGACCAGAAATCACAGATTTATGGAATGCAAATGAACCAGGAAACTTGGCACTAAGGGGACATTTCACCCACAACTGAATTACAGTTTCTAATGCATCTTTTTGGGTTGAATTGCCCCACCAGTATCTTATATCTTTTGCATATTTCACCTGAGCTCCCATGTGCACCCCCTTGATTTGGCCAAAGCAAGGAAGCATCACTCTCTACGTTGGAAGTTTAATTTATTTTACCAGGAAAGATGAGACTTTACCAGGTATAGCATAGATAGTAAGACATCGTGATGGGTGTACTGGGGGTAGTAGCTTCATCAGGTAGATCTTTAATTCCTTACTAAGAAAACTTGATGGGAGATTCAGCCCGCCAGTGCTGACCCATAACTGAAATAGCAGCGGTGGGTGGAATGAACCTTTAAAGTGAAACTCCAACCGAAGCTTTTATTAACACAAGTTAAATTGGAAAGGGCTGGAACCTCAGTCTCTCCCTTAGGTTGATCCATGTAGTGGCAACAAACTTGCAGGGACAGGCAGTAAAGACAGTTTTGCTTTTATATTAGTTCAGTAGAGTGAGAGAACTGGTAATATATCTACTGTACACACTGGAACTGAAAACACTGGTTACCTGCACATATTATCACATACTGTCCAGTTTTTATGCCACCTATGATATCAGCACTCTAACACATACTGCTCTTTCCCAGTATCAATGTCATCAATAATATCAGCTCTCCAGCCCATACAGCTTACTTCCCATCATCCATGCCACCAATAACATCTGAACTTAAGCACACAGCTCACTCTCCAGTATCTATGCCACTAATAACATCTGAACTTAAGCACACAGCCCAGTATTCATGTCTCCAATGACATCTACACTCCAGTACACAGCTTACTCTCAAGTATCCATGGCACCAATTACACCTACACTTCAGCACACAGGTCACTTTCCAGTATCTATGGCACCAATGACAATTACACTCAAGCACACATCTTAGATTCCTGTATCCATGGCACCATTTACATCTACACTCCATTCACAGCAAACTCTCCAGTACACATGGCACTATGGACATCTATAATCAAAGCGCACACAGTTCACTTTTCAGTATCATCTACACTGCAGCACACAGCTCACTCTCCAGTATCCATGGCACTTATAACATCTACACTCCAACACACACATCCCACTCTCTTCAGTACCAATGGCACTATGGACATCTACACTCTAGCACACAGCTCACTCTTCAATATCCAAGCAATCAACCCAAAATTGTTGCATTTCCTTTTTTCAAACAAAAGTATGCAGATGGTGAAAAAAATCAGTGGCATCTGACATTTATTGCGCTCACATTCTTTGTGGTCCACATAATTGGAGCATAGTAAAGATGCTTCCTTTCCCTGCATTCTCTGTGCTGGACGTTGTCCTTCTTTGCCATATCTGTAAGGGGGGAGAAATGTGACATGGGTACAGATAAAGTATTTTCTGCTCTCATCTTTGCCTTGTAATTCTGATAGGATGGCAAAAACACTTCATCTATCAGCTTTTTTAATCTGATATCAGCTATGCTAAAGCCAAAAAAAGATATATACATAATATTATTTCAATGTTATCAGATCCTTTATTGGAATTTATATACAGACTAGCCATATGTTGTTCTATGGGATTATGTTGCCTATTAAAGTGGAACTAAAGTACCAAAAAAACTAGGAGGTAGAGTTTATTTGCAGAACAGATATGCAAAGTCTCTTCTGCCAAAAAAAATAAAACTTCCTCCCCTTGCTCTTAGCATTTTTTTTTCTTTTTTGTACAATACCTGCGTTGCATGTGTATTGCAGTGTACATCCCCTGCTCATTTAATGCATCTGTAAGATGTCAAGAATAAAATTTGGGTGCCAGGACGATGTAATTCCAGCATGCATGCTCAGGAGTTACATCATTAGTGACTGCCCAATAGCTCAGAAGAAGATGTCAGTGGCCGCAGACAAAGCCATGAGGGAGATTGCAGATATTTTATTACTAGAGGGTAATATGTGCCATAATGTGTGAGTACCCTGCAAGCGGTAAAGTTCTGCTTTAAAAAGAAATTCATCTAAAAGTTTTGCTTTTCCTAATAAAACATTCAGAAACTTTAATGTATTGCCTTCATCACAATCTGGTGTTATCTCATAAAAGGACACTACCTGCATCGCCCTGTTTGGCCAATCTAGTTCAGATCTACTTATCTATTCTTATTTCACCATCGAGCAAAACTTAAATGATTTCCTAGTAATTACCCCATAATCACTTAACATGGACATAACCACGCCATGCAGCTCTTTGCCTCTGTAGTTTAAAACATTCTTTATAGTGACCTTCAACGCCATTATCAGGAGACCCTCTTCCATTGTAATTGTTTAATGCTGATCATTAACCTATTTCACAATATCCGGCTACAATAATTCTCTATAACCTATTTTATGTACTTTTGCATTGTCCGTGACATTTATCTGTCAGCCAATTACAGGAAACCCATCATCTCACATGACAAATGCTTTTCTGATTCACGTGCCTTCCATGTTGCTGACTGTGAAATGACTGAGGTGACATTTACTCCATTTGTTTCTAGGCACCTGTGGGCTTGTTGCTGACTGTCGTATTTGACAAGAAAAAAAGTTGACATAAAAAGTTAACTGTAAACATCAAGAGGAGTCTACATTAAAGTTTGTGTAGCTTCCTGAGGTATTGGGGAGCGTGAGGCAATAAATATTAACTTATGGCTTTAACATCTGAACTCACCTGCTGCAATGTGTGACACTTTATATCAGCTTTTCTCCACCAGGATTTTTTTTAGCGGTCTGTAAGGGTGCCATTCTTCCCACTGACCATGAATGTAGGGAGCATTCTTCCCACTGACCACCATTGCAAGGGGTATTCATTCACTGACCACCAATGTAAAGGGCATTTTTCCATTGACCACCGATGCGAGGGGGCATTCTTTCCAATGACCACTGATGTAAGGGGCTTTCATCTCACTGACCACCAAAATAAGAGGCATTCTTCCCACTGGCCACGGTTATAGGCATACTTCCCACTGATCATTCACGTAAGGGGCATTCTTTTTTCTGCCCACTGATGTAAGGGATATTCTTCCGAATGACCACTGATGTAAGGGGCATTCTTCCCACTGATCACTTAAGTAAGGGGCATTCTTCCCACTGATCACTGAAGTAAG
Source organism: Nanorana parkeri (assembly GCF_000935625.1). NCBI lineage: Eukaryota > Metazoa > Chordata > Amphibia > Anura > Dicroglossidae > Nanorana > Nanorana parkeri. The sequence continues at coordinate 524,519 of NW_017306395.1, forward strand.
GAGCATTCTTCCCACTAATCACTGAAGTAAGGAGCATTATTCTCACTCACCACCAATATAAAGGGCATTCTTCCCAATTACCACCAATGTAAGCATGCTTCTCATTGACCATTGATGTAAGGGGCATTCTTTTCAGAGACCACTGAGACAGGAACATATTTATACATGATGTTTCTCTAGGCTGGATGATGCCTTTTTGAAAAAGCTTCACCTCTTGTGGGCAAACATTTAGCTAGTAGGGGTATCATGGGGCCTGCTTTATATACAGAGCTACCCTTTTTTATACAGACCACCAAATGAGGGGAAAAAAAGAGATTATTTCACATTTCTTATAGTGCCGTGAGTCTTCTGACTCTTCTCAACAACTGCTTGTAACTGCTTCCCCCAAAATGTTTGCTAAATTTAGCCATTAATGCCCACAGGTGGTAGGAATAGGAAAAAAAAAGGAAGAGGTTATCACCAATAGTTCTGAGGCTTGGTACTACACCTCTAATACTGATGCCCCCCCTCCCCCCTAGGCACTGGCCCATGAGTTTATTCTTGTAAATACAGCCTTGGGTACAGAGGCAGCAATACAAACCTGACAGAGGTCCTATGTCCTTAGCACCCCAAACAAAAATCCATCTACACTTCCTCTTTTTATGATCAGGCCACCCAAAAGTGATATTGATGATAAGTGGTACCAAGTGTGCTGAGACAGTCCTTGGCTTTTTTATATGCCTTAGAATCTGTCAAAGGCAAAATCTTCCCTTCGTACTTCTCAACTCTGTTACCATCCACCTTTATCTGTTTTCAGCATCTTCCCTGACAGGAGGTGGATTTCCCATTGGTATCCGTTTATATTCCTCAGCAGTCCATGTAATAAAGAGAAACGTTTTTAACTGTAAAAGATGAGCAAGATTGAGAAATCTATGTTTCCCTGAAATTGTGACAAAAATCAGGATATTTCTACAAAATATTGACATTTTTGAGCACATGCGTTAGTGTCAACGGGGTAGATGAAATTAGGATGCTTATTTGTGGCTTTTAAAGGGGCAATGGTCTTGAAATGCCTCCCGATGGTTACAGAAGCCCCTTTCATTTTTCTTGACCTGTTCCTGTGGCAGAAAACACGAGCCTGATTTTTTTCCATATGAATAATAAAAAAAAGACACCAAAAAAAGTAAAATAATTTTTTTTAAAGTAACAGTACATGAAAATAAAATGAACGAGAAAAGGAAAAAATCACACAAATACAAAGAACTCTAAAATAATTAAAGTAAGCAACCATCAATACCCCCTCCCCCCCTCCCCAAAAAAGTAAAAAAGAGTAGAACTTTTTCAAGCAAATTGCACTAAAAAGCAGCTCAATTAGCCAGGTTGAGAAATTTTGTTCAGGGCAAAATGGGACCATGTATAGTAATAGTCAGGCCATAACACAACAATTTACCAGCAATCATACATTGAAGTTGAGGCTTCTGTAAAAATACTGCTCCTGTGATAAGTGGGCCTTATTGGTACTACCCTTTAATGCTCCAAGAAAAGCCCAAAGCTATGACATAAGTCTAAGTAAATGCACGTCCATCCAGAGTTTGGTCATGTTAGCCACATGGTGAACAAACCACATGGTGAACAAACACCACCACATCTGCCTATATGAACCTTGTGTTACTACTGTATCTGCTGCTCTCAAAGTTCGGAAAATCAGCAGAGCGCACGCCTAGTGGGACCGCTAATCTACGCAAGGCTCACAAATCTCTTTCAAGCTGTGTATCTTTCTTTATAAAGGAGCCAGAAGCAGCTGAAAGGAAATTAATTATTCTGGCAGTAATTGTTCAAGAAAGAAGCAGATCTGAGAGAACAAATTAGTAATTAAATCATAATTAAGCACACTTACCTAATTTAATGATTCTACAGTCATTTAAGAAGCCTTAATTGGCTCCAGAGTTGGAGCAATAACAAGACGGCAATGTATGAGGTCAGGAGAAAGGGTTTAATTGATCATAATAAGTCTTTGATGGCCAAGGATGAATTATCTCATTGAATATCGGCCCTGGCCAAAAGTCAAGTGCCACCTCGCAAGACAGGAAGGGAAAGGCTGCAAACTGGCACAGGCCCACTAGGGGGGTTTTGGGTAAATTATTGCATCCCTTTAAAGAGGATGTGTGGGGGTTTTAGGGAATTTAGTCATTACACCAAACCTGTCTAGGGGTTCTCATCTCCCATACTTTCTTAAAAATATTAACAGAAGCCTTTTCCTGTTTAGCAGAACTCCACATCTGATGTAATACTCCCAAGAAACATTAGGAGCTGCGATTCCAAATATCACCAGCAGATGTTTCTGTAGAGGAAATCTGGAAATAATACTCCTGGTCATTGGACCAGCCTTTCTCAACCACGGTGCCTTCTGGGTTCCTCAGGGGTGCCTTGAAATTTTGTGATGGGGGAACTGTGATGTAAAAAGGGGGGATTCTGAAATAAGGACTCTGATATTAAGAAGGTTTCTGATGTAAAGGGGGCTCCTGATGTGAAGGGGGGATTTTCATGTGATGGGCTTCTGATGTGAAGAGGAGCTTTGGATGTGAAAGGAGGGGGACTCTGATGTAAAAGGAGGGGGCTTCTAATGTAAAGAACCTCACCTTTTCATATTTTGTCATGGGGTCCACATTACATTTAAGACTGAGGTGCCTCAAGATTTTTCATACTTTATAAGGAAACCGTGACTGAAAAAAAGGTTGAGAAACGCTGTATTAGACAAACACTGTGACAAATAGAAGCCATGTTATGGGTCTGAATTATAGACCATACTTTAGGCCATTAACATATATATAAAGTTCATTATTTTAAACTTTGGATGAAATAGTGAGGGGATAGAACCCCTGTCAGGTTTTATTGCCTATTCTGTATGTTCCCTTTAGGGAGATTCACTCTCTCTATTTGTCCTGTTGACTGTTATCAGAGGGAATAAAAATTGAGATATTTCCTATCCCTCACGTAGGGTATACACAGTTAAAATTTCATACAAACAAAATCGACTTCAGAACGTCCATTGGATTTTCTAATAGTTGATGGGGTCAAATCGATGATCAATTTCGGCTGTAGCAATAAAAAAAAACCTAAGAAGTATGCTGGAAATTTTTTCTCGATCATATGAAATTTTAACAGTGAATGTGGTTTTCGTTTGGGAAACTCCAATCCTTCCAAAATCAAATGTTAAATCAAAACACAAATAAAACGAAATTTCGAACGACATTCATCAAGTGTCTGATGGCATGATGGAATGTTCCAACAAAATCTTTGGTACGAATGTTTGTTTGAAAATCTACCAGTATATACCCTATTACTGGGGTGGTGGGACTTTTTCCAGCCTTTCTAAGAATTCACTGCATTTTTATTGTTTTTGAAGAGGCCATACTCATGACTATCCTGTTGATAAAGCCACTAAACATAGACGGCCGGGGCCTAGATGCATAATTTCCTATATTCTATAGTAAAGATACAGCCAACTCTTCTAGACCATGGGCTGCAAAACTTCTCATGCCCCTGGACCACAATCTCCTATATGAATTATTTCCTATTTTCTATAGTAAAGATACAGCCAGCTCTTCCATACCATGAGCTGCAAAACTTCTTATGCCCCTTGACCACGATCTCCTATATGAATTATTTCCTATATTCTATAGTGAAGATACAACCAACTCTTCCAAGCCATGGGCCGCAAAACTTCTTATGCCCCTTGACCACAATCTTCTATATACATTATTTCCTACATTCAATAGTAAGGAAACAGCCAGCTCTTCCATAACATGGACTGCAAATCTTCTCATGCACCTTGACCACAATCTGCCCTTCTTCCCCAATCAGATCGCTCTTCGTAATATTTGTAAAATTTTAAGTATTTGCCTTTGTATGTTCCACTTTTGTGTACACTTTGGCCCAACCCTTTATAAGCCACTGGTGCAAACTCAACAAACAAGCATCATTTTCTAGCACCCCTTACCCCATCTTGTGGCTATGAAAATCAAACCATACCATGGCTATTGACTGTACGTTGTAGCATTGGCAAAAAGAACGGCCCCTCTTCCATCATCCTGTCATATCCGTCTGGATAAATAATGAAGACGTCAAAGCAGGAGTTCACTTACTGTTAGTTAAATTCCATCGGCATAATGGATGAATATTTGTTTATAATTTCTGTACACGGCCCCGGTGTCAGCTGCCTGCTCCTATTTGCATAGGTAGATTGAGCTGTTGCGAGGTTAATGAGCGTGCACGGATAACAAATGAGTTTTATCAGCGGCTCGCCTGTTCTCTAAATGTTTGATAAATTCGGCATGGATTATGCCAGCATTATCAGGTTTTAGTGCTTCAACTCGTCACGTTAAGTCTACACCAAAAGCTTTCCTGATCCTTCTCCGTCTGACAGCTTTTACAGTGCACGGCGTGATCGCCGTGGCAGCGAACGGCAGACAGGGGAAGGCTGTCTCAGCAGCAGATGCTGGGTAATTAAACATACGGTTTGCTCCTTCTGAGCGCCTTTGCAGTGTGCCGCAGATGCAGTTTGTTTAGTTTTGGCTGGAAACACGGTCTCCTAACGAGGAGAAATAAACCAAATACAAACAAGCGGAGGACAGAAAGTGGGCAGGAACCAGGAATATGAGTTTCCGTCTACGCTAATCGACTTCATTCATTTAATTTACATTTCATTTCCTAATAAAGACGCGATGATTTAGAGCTGTACGAAACGGAGATTAACCCACTGTTGATCGATTCCCCATTATTTATTAATTTTTTAAAATTATTTATAACATTTTAATGTTTTGCAAATGTAGGGCTTGCCAAAAAGAGTTAATATCATTCTACAGGGCGATTCAAAGATTTCAGAAGCAGCTGAAACCTTGCCTTTTGCGTTCATTTCTCCCGTGCCAGTCTGGCTGTTGGCACACTACCTTCTGGAGCACATGCTTTGTCTAGAACTGCTACAATGGGCAGCATTGATTCTAATGGAACTCAATGGAGTGATCACTTTCGGCTTAGGGGACTCTGTTAGATTAGCATGAGGAGGAACATGCAATGGCCACCCCCTTTTTATAAGTGCCTTAGTCAGACATGAGAAGGGTGATTGATATACCTTGCCCAAACAGTCTTTAACTCTGATACTATATTCTATTATAGGCATTAGAAAGCCATTTTTATCATTTACTTTGCATTGCTGCGTTGTCCAAAACAGAGACATTTCTACAAAAAAAGTTCATTCTAAATGACTGCTGCAGTTGTTAGATACATTTATAGACTTTTTTAGCAGTTTTTTCTTTTTTGCCATTTTTTGTACTTATAGACTGCTGGCATGTTATACACAGCTACACAAAAGCCTTCACATTAGTCCCCACCTCAGAGGAACTTACAGTGTACTGTCCCTTTCACAATCATAAATCATATAGGCACAAATATCAGACCTCTATAAAATGATGTACTATTTTACCAACAAAAACTTTATTTTACACTACACCTTTTATTTACTTGTTATTTTAAAAAGCCAGTTTAAATGAAAAGTGGTGATGAAGAAAAGCACTTATGGACACTCATGGGTTTTTAAATAACAATTTTACATAATAATTCTTTATAGTCTGTGTAATTGTGGTAGTGGCAGGGGGTCTGTCCTTTCCTACATACTTTGTACTAAAAAGTGTCCCTCTTTCCACACTCAAGGACCAATGTGTTTACAATCTAACTGAGCTACCGTCAACTCCATACCCTGGAAAAATGGCACCCCTGTGGCATTTCTTGTGGCATACTGTGATGGCCTGTTTACACATCTGGTTTGATTGACCCACCACAAGAAAGAGCTCTCTCACAGCAGAATGAATCCATTTAGTGCGTAGAGATGCTTTTCAGACATGTTGTTTTTTTCAAAGACTCCTTCTGAATTGAATCTGAATTGCAAAATGTAGGTAAAGCACCATAAGTACGACAGGTAGGATTTACATGATATGATAGTTTTGGCATGGTGACTTGTTTTATTCATAACTCTGTATGGCAATTTCAAAGCTCTGCATGGCAATCTCAAAGCTTTGCATGACAATCTAAAGCTCTGTTTGGCAAATCCAAAGCTCTGTATGGCAATCTCAAAGCTCTGTATGGCAATCTCAAGGCTCTGCATGGCAATCAAAAGCTCTCTATGGCAATCCCAAAGCTCTGTATGGAAATCTTAAAGCTCTACATTGCAATCTAAAGCTCTTTATGGCATTCACAAAGCTCCATATGGCAATCTAAAGCTCTGTATGGCAATCTAAAGCTCTGTATGGCAATCTAAAGCTCTACATGGCAATCTAAATTTCTGTATGGCAATCCAAAGCCCTGGCAATAGCAATCCAGGGCTCTGACAACAGAAATTCCAAAGCTTTGCATGGCAATCTATTGATTGAAACAGATCAAATTAAAACAATGGACTTTTTCGCATTTTTGTATACTTTGTATACTACTAAATTGAGCAAAAACACATCACAAACAACACATCTAGTCTGATCATAAAATCTAGTCTATATCCTACAATCTATGAGTGATCGCTCTGGATTCTAACACATAAAAGCACCAAAACACTGATTTATGAAAACTGGCTCATTAGAAAATAATGCTGTTTCCCATAGCAACTAGACATTGGCTTTCCTTCTGTGACCTACGCTGTAAAATAAAACAAGGAATCAAGCTGCTGTGAGCGCCTTTGTGTTCACTTATATTTTCCCTTTAGCTTTTCTAAGCTGCGCTGACCTGCTAATGATAAATTGTTTTAAAATGGCCATCGGAGCACAGTGAAAACATTGTATAATAAAAATAAATAATATATGGGGTATTTCTCCAACATAGATTGTTATCATAACCAGGATTGTGGTCCTGCTCAAAATAAATGGAAATAACAGATATTTGAAGATACTGAGATGCCTGGTTGTTGTGCAATGTTGTAGACCCAAATGAAATCTTAGAAGTAGAGATCCCTATAAGGATGAGCATGTTAAACAGTCTAAATTGCATTGTATTAAAGGGTGAGATTTCATTAAAACCTCTATTTCTAGCCGCATATTATCAGATTTCTGAGGAAAAAGGTTGAAAAAACCCCCACAAACGATGCTTAGAGTAAGTAAGTTTAATAAATGTTCACATTATACAATGTTATTTACTTTTATAACTAGCAGGTAAGGCAACAATGAGCTGCTAAAAATGTGTATATGGTTAATATATGTTACGATTGCATTGCTAACTTTACACATATTTTTTCTATATTAAAGGCTTATGGACACTAGCGTAATAAAATACTCCCCTCTATACTGGATCTTCTTGACAATGTAGATGGAAATATTTTAATACCCCTCCGTGCATGAGCCCTAAATATGGAAAGAAAATATTACGTTTTGTGGTAACAAAAGTCATTTATTACTTTAAGCACCAGCATTAAAAATTACATTTTGGTGCATAATTACTCACACTAATGCACATTAATGCACATTTATGCATGTTTCTGCTTGCATAGCGTTTGGAGGTGTATGCACCAAAACTCATTCTATTGGCTGGAATATTCTTTTATACGAGCCACTACAATAAATTTACGTGCATACACAGACATTTATACACTTTTGCATGCATGTGTGCACAAAATATGCCCGTAAGCTCCTCTCTGAATGCAGGTTTGGGGCTTTTTTTTTTAATGTCCATGAACGTTTTAAAACGGATCTAAATAAGACAATGTGCAAAGACTCATCGATTGAAAAAGAGTCCAAAGGCATAAATAAAAAAGAAAAATTCCAAAAAAAGCAGTGTTTTTGCTGAACGGGTGCAATAGGCCTTACATGCTGAAAAGCAAAGTTGACCGTGGCGGGGTTAGTTCAAACTCTAAGGAGTTATTCACATTTTCCTGTGTTATGTGGCTGGTTCACATATATCTATGTGCTGCATACTATATGGACCCATTTACTACTTGTATACATTTCTATGCACCCTGCAACACTCCCATAGGTGTGAATGGGCCATATGGAAAAATATTAATCAAGGCATGTGAATTTAAAAAAAAAAGGAATTAGTACATGAAATACTTTTATTACTTACATTATCACAGTTCTCAGAACTTGATGAGCCCGCTAAACTATTGGTGGCACAGACTAAGAATTTGCGACAGGGAAATTATGTGTCAGAAAAACAAGTCACAAACGGTAGCAACTTATATATTATATGTATATATTATTATATGTTTGAAGGCTAATTGATTAGCCTGTATTTGTGGGAGGAGTCCGTTCCCTCCTCTCACACATAAAAGGGGCAGGTAGATTCACCTGGGCACGGCCTTCGTCAGCATGA
>NW_017306395.1:532946-584197 GCF_000935625.1 Nanorana parkeri
TATATATATGTTATATTTATATATATATTATGTCGCAGTGATGATAGTTTATAAGGAGTCCTGCGCCACCTACTGCTTGGCGCAGCAATGCGCTTGTTCTATGCGCCTAAAATATATGCACTTGTTTCCATTATATGTTGCACAATATATTTTTTGTGACAGTGGTTCTTTAAGTGCTTTAGATAATAATAAAGTCGTGTTGTAAACACATGAAACAGAATTGTCAGCTTCACATGAGGCTTTAATTATAAGTGAGCGGAAAATGTAATCCGTGGTTTAGAGTCTGAAGAAGGTACGCCAAGTTTGGAGATTAGTGGGGCTTGGATTGTCAAATGATCCTGGGATCTGTAGAGGTGGTAGATATCTGTAGGGTGACCTGTTCCTGAAGGTGTCCGGTGACAACCTATATAAAACATTGGGGGTGGGTATGAGGTTACTAATGTCTTCGGGTTCGTCATCGGCTGTAGGACCACTGCGGAAGAGCACTAACACAAATCAGAAAATTGTATCTGTTGTTTAGAGTCTAAAGAAGGTAACGCCAAGTCTGCAGATTAGTGGGGCTTGGATTATCAAATGATCCTGGGATCTGTGGAGGTGGTAGATATCTGTAGGATCACCTCTTCCTAAAGGTGTCCAGTGACAACCTATATAAAACGTTGGGGGTGGGTATGAGGTTACCAATGTGTTCGGGTTTGTCATCAGCTGTAGGACCACTGCGGAAGAGCAGTAACAGTAATCAGAAAATGTAATCTGTTGTTTAGAGTCTGAAGAAGGTAACGCCAAGTCTGCAGATTAGTGGAGCTTGGGTTGTTAAATGATCCTGAGATCTGTACAGATGGGACATATCTGTAGGGTCACCTGTTCCTAAAGGTGTCCAGTGACAACCTATATATAACGTTGGGGGTGGGTATGAGGTTACCAATGTCTTCGGGTTCATCATCGGCTGTAGGTCCACTGCTGAATAGCAGTAACAGTAATCAGAAAATGTAATCTGTTGTTTAGATTCTGAAGAAGGTACGCCAAGTCGGGAGGTTAGTAGGGCTTGGGTTGTCAAATGATCCTGAGATCTGTACAGGTGGGAGATATCTGTAGCATCACCTGTTCAGTAACAACCTACATAAAAAGTTGGGTATGAGGCTAACAATGTCTTCGGGTCCATTGTAGGCTGTAGGACCACTGCAGAACAGCAGTTGCAGTCATTTCACTTTAGATACATTGATTTCCATTATGGCCGCTGTCAAATTGTCAATGTCCCCTAACAGCTCTAAACGCACACTGATGATATGGCTGCAGTGAGCCCTCCCTTTTATAGTGAAGGGGCTGGATTATCCATTCCTTCAAATTATTGGCTCTTGTAACTCATCTGACCAGATCTATGTACTGCATTATATCTGGTTGTGAACTCAAACCTCATCCCTAGCAGCAATATGCCATTAGAGGCGTCACTGGTGCAATCTCTCTGAGATAGCTGGAGCAGCCAATAGAGGACATAGTGGGTTAATTCATCGTTTTTTTTAGCCAATACACTAAGCAGTTACTCCTAGCAAAGCGCAGATTGGTCGTGTTGCAAGCAAAAAATGCCAAGCGCATTACTGATCCATCTGGTTAATTTAATAAATGTATAGCACGTTACTGATCCGTTTGTTTACATTTACGAATGTATACTGCCTTACTGATCCACTTGGTTACTTTAATAAATGTATAGCACGTTACTGGTCCGTTTGTTTACATTTATGAATGTATATTGCCTTACTGGTCCACTTGGTTACTTTAATAAATGTATAGCGCGTCACTGACCCGCCTGTTTAATTTAATAAATGCATAGCGCGCCACTGATCCGTTTGTTTACATTTATGAATGTATGGCGTGTCACTGATCCGTCTGGTTAATTTAATAAATGCATAGCAGGTCATTGATCCATCCAGTCATTTTAATAAAGCAAGATGCGGTAACCCATAGCAACCCATCAACAATCACCTTTTATTGATATGGTTGCTCTGATTTGATGAAAGGTGAAATTGGGTGGATTGCTCTGGGTCATTGCTCTTTGCACAGTATCACTGCTCTTTGTACTGCCTCATTAATAAAACCTCAAACCCCACGTACATTTACAGCATATACTGTATATGCGTTACAATGGAATCATATGGTTTGCTAAAATAAATTGGACTTTTTTTCTGTAAATGTAGCTATTAGCGTGGTCTTTAAAAAAAACAAAACGCTAGAACTGTACAGCGTGTAGAATAAGTCATATTATCTCAGGGGTGTTGACAAGAGTAGGGGCAGGTGGGGGCGCATAGTGTCAAAGGCAATGCACTGCAGAGTAGCACAGTCCTTCCAGAGCCTGGCCGCTCCACAGCAGCAACTACTGCCCGTTCCGGCAAATCATGTTAGTGATTATATGGGTAATGAAAAGCAAGCTCTTTTTGTCTGCGCCACTGATTAATCTGCTCTCTATTTAGCCCTGATTTATGGGGCTCAGCAGTTGAGGTGAATGCTGCCCCATCAGTTCTGCAGCCTATTAGCAGCACTGTGACCGCGCCATGCCTAGGAGGCTCAAACACTGCCACCGCCAGCCTCCAGCTTGCCGCCTCACTCCCTCCAATCTGTTTTGCTTGCCGGAGTGACCTTTTATACAGTAAAACACATTAGTTGAATAGCAGCGTCTCATTAAAGGAGTGAATTAACCAGTGAGTCCCTTTAACGAGATGACAGCCAAGAGGAACGAGTGCCAATGGCCACAGGCATTTGGAAATTTAACTCATGAATCAGACGTGTTAATACGTTCTGCAGCCCCGGAGCTGTAAGAGCTCTTCTAGCCCTTTCTCTATTCCCGCTCTGCCTCCGTTAGAGTACAGCAAGAAAAGAAGGGAGGAAAAAAAAAAAAAGCGCATTACTTTCTTCCTGATGGGGGTGCACGAGCGAAAAACGCGGAATAATAAAGCTTGAATTTTTCAATGCAGTTAAAAATGAATCTGACAGATTACTGACAATAGCAGTTCTAGCTGAGACACAGGGAGCACAAGAACTATTAACCATATCATATATCATACAATGTAATTAAATCAAGCCACGGAGTAAAATGGGTTTTTTTCCAGCGAGCGAAATGGCCTCTGTAAGAGCCCTATTAAATGAACTGGAGAGCTGAAATTAAATAATTCACAGTGAGGGATTTTGCATTTATACAAAAATTGTGTGCTTAATTGTCTGTGCCACATTACGAACTTGGCCCTGTGTTAACAATACACCCTGAACATATTACTGGGAGACGAGCGCAACTGCTTAACACAAATGCAGCGGCACAGGATAATAAAAAAAAAAGCTTTTAAGAGAGAAAAGCAGCTGTGGATACCCTTGGAAATGTCCGTTTACCTGGCAGAGAAGAAGCCAACCTATTGAAGTCGCTGACTGGAAAGAGACAAGCTATATTGTCATTAGAGACTGAGCAAAATGTAAAAAAAAAACATATTGAGTATATCTTTCAAATACATGCACATTTTTCCAGGTTTTGTCTCTTTAAAAGTGCTGCAAGGACAGAAAAATACCCATTCATCTGTCAGAAATCCGATGTGCTCCTAACTTCCTGTGTGAGCTGGCAGTACTGCCCTTGCTGCATCTAAAGCTCTGGGATAAGCGAATATTATAAGTCATGTTTTCTTCCTTGAATCTTGGTGTGCTTTGTGTATTTCTTCCAGATCTGTGCAGTAACTAGTGCAAAACATGGAGCGTCCTGTAATAAAGACTGGTCACTGCGGTTCTCCCTGCTTGTGCAGGATGACCGGTCTTGTATCTGCCCCCTCATGTAGTTTTCTACACGCAATAGTTGGTGGGGTCTGCTGGGTCCCTCCCTGTGTGCTGCAGAGTGATGATGTCATCATTACCTTTACAAGGTCATATCTAAGTTTCTAAAGGCATTTGGTGGCACTTTGTGTCTATTGAAGAATATACTTAAGTGATAGTCTTTGTTTTAAATCCTAAGGAGTGTTTCTTAGCCCTGACCAGGTATTCCCTGCTAGATAACAGTACACCTCCCCCTCTTCTCATCTCTTTAACATTAAGGAGGGAAGAGTAGTTTGTAGTCAGTAGGGGTGAGACAAAACAAGGGGAAATGTGCATTTATTAAAAAATATTTATTTTAGGACATACACTTTAAAGTAGATCAAAACCCAATCACTAAAATCTCACATAAGCTCTAAAATGGCATTGTAAATTCTAAAGTTGTTTTTAACCTTTTCAGTCTGGAACATTCATTAAAATAAAAGCTGGTGATCCTACCATTAAGGTTCATGTATCTGTTTTCCCAACACATTGTGGTTGGTCCAGTCCAGAGCAACGATACTCAGCTAATGCTGGAGCGAATTCATGAAAATAATATGAAAATTGAATTTTTTTTGGAAAGGAATCATTGCAATATTTTTATTTTAATTATTATTATTATTATTACCCTGTTTCCCTGAAAATAAGACCTAGTACTATTTTTGGGAATTACTAAAATATAAGACCTACCCCGAAAATAAGGCCTAGTTGTGATTATTTCCAGGGCTGGTGGTGGCATAAGGGGGAACCTGAAGAGCCGCGTGAGAGAATCAGCGGTGCCAATGAAGCCAGCACTAGAGGAAGCGAGGCGGCAGCACAGGGAGCAGAGCCGCATAAGCTGATGTTTCCTCTATAGCGTCGACTCCTGTCACAGGCGGAGTGATACCAAATGCACTCCGCCTGTGAGGAATCTATAGTGAAAGTGTGCTTTGCTTTTTCTTATTAACAAATTGCTCTTGGAAAAAAACAAAACTACAATACAAGGAAGACATTACAATTACTATACAAGTCAAGACAAGATGGTAAGGAGGGCCTTGCCCGTGAAAGCTTATATGCTTTAGAACCCAAATTGTTATCCAGTTTGGGATTACATCTGCATCTGCATTACATCTTTAAAGAATATCTTCAGTCTTAATAATAATAAAAGGTAACTTTTTAAAACCTAATACAATTAATGAATGGTGACCATACATGGCCCTTTCTGAGAACGCCAGGAACAGCAATGACCTTTCATCGCCATGGTGGCTGATGTGGTGCAGGGGCATTCCCTTATCTGTGGAAGAAAGGAAATCATTTGTGAGCGACTGCAATTTCCCAACATGTTACCACATCTCTGAACGGAATAACAAACACTTCTGCCGCTCTGACGTGTTCATTATTGTCCATTAGTTAACTCTTGCATGACCCGATTATTGGAAGTGAAGACTATATTTGCACAATTGCTTTGTGGTAAGGCGCGGTAAAACACAATGAGAATGTGAATGAGAGCTTACCAGGGCTTCCCTAATGCAATGCATGAAAGAAAAACGCTCTTTAACGCGTGTTCGTATGCACTGGAATAGTGTGAATGGACCTTTAGTGTTCAGGCCAAGTTGGGACCACCACAAATGAACACCCTGAGGTTGATTTACTGAAGGTGTAAGTGCTAATTACTTTGCAAAGTGAATGCTGGTAAGTAAGGGGAACCTGTATAGACTTTGAACACCCAATTATACCAACATACACTTCTGCTTCTTCAGTAAATCAACTCCTCTATGTGATCAGATAAACCTCAAGCTAATTCAAAGGCTGGGTATACAAGTCTGGTACAATTACACAGACACAGTTGTCAAAGGGGACCTGATACTGATTTTGGTACTGAAGTGATTTTGGTATAGTTTACAATGAATATGGATTATCACAAGAATACTAAGGCACAAACAGGTCTTGTCTTATGAAAAGCTTATGGAGGCCCATGTCCATGGAGGCCAATGTTTTTGGCTCGTCCCACTGTTTAAGTATATATTTACTAGTAAATATTCACATCGGTTTCGCTGTATTAGTAATCATTTGTGAGCACTGCATGAGGAAATTATTAATCAGTTATTTTGTCTAGAATATTTAGATAAGTATTTCTGAATAATGGTGACCTCCTTTTTAAGTTCCACAATCCGACATACAGTTCTATTTTTCTTTTGTATTGATGGTAGCCGTGCACCTGCAAAGTCATACAACAGACACGTGTTGGATGCAGTAATCAGATAGTGTGAAGAAACAGGAAACAATTAGTTTTGGAAGCAGAGAACATTAGTGACATCAGTTGAAGAGATTGTGACTTGTTGTGGCACTCAATAAATGAATCGTGGGAGCTCAGGAGGGCACTAGACATTTTTGAGAGAAAGAGAGAGCAGTACTCTGATTGTCATTGAGACAGAAAGCTGGAGAAAAGTAGGGGAATATCTCCATAACAGATAGAATGCTTGGGTTGCCATTGCATTGCCAGTTCATCCTGTAGTAGTAGGAGAAAAAGAAGACCCCCCACAGTTGTCTTGGGGGGGCCAGTAGGCTAATAGTGCTTAGACAAGTCTAGGTTGTCTATAAGTTTTCTACTGGTACAATAAACACGAGATTGTGGCCAGGATAGTTGATGCTCATCTCGTCTATGGTTCGCTTTTTGGTCCATGATAAAACTTGTGAGACAGAAGACTAAATGGCCAAGAAAAGTTCTGAGAATCAGGCCCTAGCAGGCCTACTCAGTAGACATGCATGTATTGGATACAAGTCTGATTGAGTTCATATACAAATAAGTAGTGCATAGTTTTGGCAAGGAGAGTCCGCAGAAACACTCCTACGTTAGTTGAGCATTTTGACAGCCAGCAATAGGGAGCAGGTTTCTGGGTTATGGCAACTTATTAATGCACAGATAGCTTTCTTTTTGGGTGAAGGGGTGGAGGGCACAGGTGAAGCTTATAAATGACTTAAGCAGGCCTCCCCAGGCCATTCTATATTTTTGTTGTATTATTATTTGCTCGCCCTCTTCTCTATCAATATTCGTCCTGTTGGCTCTGGGTTCGGAGCGCTGGGCCGCGGCATGAGGTGCCTATAGAGTCTTAAACAGGTCTCGGTGTGATTGGTGGCTGTGTCACAGTGAATATTATTCAATGTCACGCTTTGAGCCGCTGCTGTCAGACAGTGTTGGCCCGGCCGCTCCGGCCCTGCACAACATGATCGCAGTATTAATGGCAGCTGTTCCCAGAGGCTCCTGTGATGAATATTGTTTAGTTATCGCTGCCGTGTTCATGCTGCAGGACATCATTACCTCACTGCAATGAGCCTAGGAGTTTTTCAATTCCATTTTCTTTAACTCCTTCCATGCTGGCGTCGATCAATGGACCCAGGGCTCGGTTAGATTTAATTATTGGTTTTAATGGGCCTGTTTTGTCCTTCGTATAGCTGCCACGTATAACCATCTCCCTCTTCTTAAGAGGACATGTTACTTGCTGCCTAACAGTAAGATGATGTAATGTGTAGTGCGATGTTGAGTTGGGTTTAATTTAGAGATCTAGTTTTACCTGGATGTTTGAAATAGTTTACAGTTTAATTCTTTATTCCCTGATCAAATATTTTCTTCTTTATTGCAGCATTGTGACTGGTCCCATCAAAGCCCCCCTTTCCCCCCAATGGGTAGCTTACCTGCATAATTTCCCGTGCAGGGGACTGGACACCTGTGCCTGGTCTATGTGCAGCATTGTGACCGGTCCACTCAATGCCCCCCTTTCCCCCACTGGGTAGTTTATCTGCATAATTTCCTGTGCAGGGGACTGGACACCTGTGCCTGGTCCATGTGCAGCATTGCGACCGATCCCCTCAATGCCCCCTTCTAGTGGGTAGTTTTCTCTGCGATTACCCTGACATACCTATATGGCTACATCAGAACAAACTGTTCATGATTATCAAAATCAAGTTTTATTCTGGCCACTTGTCTCTGCCCAGTTCTCCGCACCGCAACCCAGCTCCACCCACCGCTGACTTCAACCCCACCCCGGTGCCAATGATGTTCCAATGCGTCTGCTAATGTCACAGCGCCTAAGGTAGGGCGCTGAGCTGCACCGAGGGTCCTAAGGGTGCAACATCGGGCATCAAAGTAATCCTCTCCAGCAGCTGAATTTAGCTCCAATGAGAGTGCACAACGATAATATCACAGAATTTATAGTAGTGATTTCAGCCAAAATAAATGAGGTTTTCAAACACTTTATGCTTGTTTGTCTTGGTTGGGAGAGAGAAGTCTTAGAGGGAAAAATTAGAGCGTCCCAGAGACCAGTGTGCTAATATGACCACTTAGTATTAAACAACTTTTATATTCAACATATCTTTATTTAAACTGAATTCCTCTTCAGTCTTGCACAGTTGTACAGGCTCCTATTACTGATTTCACTGCACACTGTGAGCTTCTTATAGTGTGCATTACAAGCTGCAGAAAGTCAAATAGAATCCGCCTCCTTTTCCTTGCTGGAAGACTTTCAGCTTCCTCCAGCTCTTTCCTCCCCAGCCTTCCTGTCTTTGACCTTCCCCTTCCATTAAAATGGATTTCAGTTCTTTCAATAACCAAGGCTCAGCAACACATGGATATTCCGTCTGCCTACCGTAGTAATGCGCACTACTCCAGACAGACACCCACCCACCAATACAATTTGATATTTACAGAACTTGTCCCAAGAGCCGACTACTTACACCGGGGCTGGGGACTCTTGAGAGCTTGTTCATAGCTTCCTGAAAATATCACAGCACCCTGCTGACCCACCAGCCATGATCTGCCTACATTGCATTGAGAAGCAAGAGAGCCAAAGATCACATGACTGGGTCGCTGTTCTTCTCTATATAATGCTCGCAGATAGTGGTTGCATGATGTCACTGGGTCTAAAAAGGTATGTATTGAAAATGGAAAGTTATTATTAAAAAATGTCATAGCATATTGATGACAGTAAAAGGCAAAATAAAAGCAAATTAAACTTACCGTAAGCTTTAAAAACTGCTCTGGGAATTATATAGATTAATAGAATACATTTTGTTAAGCAGTTACTGCATCAGGTAGCTAAAGAAGTTTTGTGCATCCTACGTCCACTATATCGTAGCTTCTAACTGTCCCTCATTTGAAGGGGGTTGCCGTAACAAAAATTTGTATTCAGACCCATTCGGATGCATTAAACCAAATAGACATCTGATTGGCCAGAAAAAATCACGTCTGATTCAGTTTAGTTTTTGAACAAATTCAGACAGGATCCGAAATTCAGAAACGGAAATTCGGATTCGGACACATTCGGATGCATTGGGATTCGGAAATTCGGATGTGTCTGAATGTCTGACTTTCGGAAAATTAGCAAATTTGGATCCTGAATGCCATTTGGGTCTAGGAGATTCAGCATTAGTATTAATATCTGTATAATGGTTATCTGTGGTATTCGCAACGAATATTACCAAATTGAATTTCGGATCCGAATCCCGAAATCCAAAATAACGAGATATGCGAACCGAACCTAATTTTTCTGCAGCTTACATGTCTAATTGTAACCACTATGTTACTCTACTATAGCCTCCCGGCATGAGTAGTAAAGTTACCAAGTTCCTGAACTGTTATACCACCTGGAGGGGGTGGCAGGCGCGGATTATCATTACAAAGAAGTGGTGCAAGGCTGAGAAGGGTGTTGGGAGTTAGTTAACTTCTTGTGAAAAGGTGAACTAACCCTGTAAGCAGCATGACGCCTTGATGAAGGGGTACACAGGGCTTGCCCCTACCCTGTATGCTGCCTGAGGCCATAGATCAGGGAAGCAACCGATGACATCAGTAAGCTGCACAGAGCAGCTTACTGATGCAAGTCGGACAGAGCAGACACAGGGTCAAAGGTTACTAAGAGCTCTTAGCAACTTGGGACACTGTGGCTACCCCTTTGCCACCCCCTCCACACACACACACACACACACACATAACTGCTGCCCCCCTAATGAGATGCAAACTGAGGCTTTATTATAGGGATGGCCCTGGGGTACAGTTTTAGCACCCAAAGCATGTTTGATTACCTTGCATTTCTCTGACAGAATGAACACTGTTGGATTCTATAATCAATGGTGTGACCCCTTATTCAATTACTTAACATTCCCTGAACAATAAAATGCCAACAGAGGTTCTAACCTTTAGTGGTCTATATAAAGCTAAAAAAGATATAGGTGTAATAGGGGCTGATTAACAACTCTTGCTCCCATCATATAGCTGGATGGATTACATTTGCATGGCATATCCATAGGAATTGCTCCTAAGCGCCATCTAGTGGCGGTAGTGTTATAAATCAGCCCCATAGTGACAATCAATCTGTATTCACTTACCTTTTTGAAAGTGCATTAAGGAACCATTGTCCACAAGCCCCATGGTATCCATTGCATTGACAACCTGCACTGGGAACATAAAAGGGACAATATGATCGGTTTGTATGATCAAGAAAGACAGTAGCCCTTTTAAGCACATTATGCATGAGGCCCTTTTTTCCATATTGACAATTTGCTCTGCACCTCCAACTAGCAGGATTATTCCTGAGATAACATCAGTGCATTTTGCTATGCCTCACCCTCACACTACAAAGGCCTTGGAAATAGTGGAGTATGGCCAGCTGCCTGTATCCAGGGCCACCCTATGAATGGGGACAGGTTACGATCGGTGACCTTTGTGGTCGGCGTGTTCCTAGGACATCTCTGTGGGATCTGGCTGAGTGACCCAAACCTTAGGCTTCAGTTTGATCCGCGCTCTGCATCTTTCCTTTGGCTCTGCCAGCGGAGACAGAAAGATAGAGATCATAGTGATAAGCCTGCTGCAACCTCAATAAAAGCCTCACAAAGGCTGGGAAACAACGAGAAATTAGATTAAACAGCGGCAATAGTGGCTGAATTGAAACAAGAAGTTAATATGTCCCCCTCCGACCGGCTCTGTCATTACCCTGAATCATATGCGCCCATTTAGTAAATAATGCTTATCGCCTGCAAATCTCTCTCCCTTCCCCACCAAGGCTTTATGCTTTATTTCTGTAAAGATTGCATGAATAATTAACACCTTCCGTGCCGGAGACAAGCCGGTGATCTACGAGAAAAGGTGGAAGGAGGCCCGGTAATAGTGGCAATCCAGCAGAGACTTGTTTGATATAGCTGTAGTGAAGCCACTCACCCATAGAACACATTTTCTGGATAATTACATTTTTCTTTATTGTATAAGCCCGCGTTCCTCTGACACAGTCCTCCTGGACCAGTCACAAGCCATGTATTATGAAAAGCCATTCCATCATTTTACCGGCGCGTTTAACTTTAAACACGGCTTTAAAAGGACATTGATATTGCACATTTTTTTTGTTCCTTTTTTTTGGTGATGGGGGTAATGTAATCAATTCACGGCAGGTTATGCTTTTCCTTTGTGTGCCTGATTGGAAATATGGTGTGTTCTTTGAAGCCGTAATGGAGATTTCTACGTGCATTACTTATACCTATTGCTGTAATCAGGTGTTAGTTTTTCATTTTACTTATTTTACTTAGTTACTTGAATAGTACATGTATAAAATAAACTATATATAGGTGTATACAAAAACATACAGACGTTCTGCCCTTGACAGAACTGAGCATCAGGCATTTTGGTACTCCAGCATCTTTATCATTTTTAATTTATTGCTCATCTTTTGTGAGTCAGAAGATTTTGTTTATTACAAACATTTATTATTATTATTATGGTTATTATTAAATGTTTTCCCGAAACGCATGCGTTGCTTACCCAATTTCTTCAATAGTGGCATGACTGCAAAATTATGCGTGTACGTACAATAGTGAAGAATGGGGAATCTGGAAAAGTCTTCCACCCAACACAACTAACTTTTGATCTGAGATTTTTTGATAGCTAATGCGACATTAGTTATGCAATTCAATTATAAATGCTGGATAGGTGCTAAATGTAATTTAAAGATGTACTCCAGACAGGTATAAAAGGTACACATTAATGCAGCGCTCTAATAATTAACGCATCAATAAATCTATATATTAAATGCAAGCAGTGAATTTGACATGGTATCAGCCTCTTGTAGTCTCTGTGCAGCAGAGTTCAGAGAGGGAACACGAAGCAGCACATGGGACCTATCAGGTGTGCTGCAGTGCAAGGAGCATGCTAGCAGGGGAAGAGAGCAGAGTGATAGAGAAATGGGCTCATTAGTGTGCTGCTTCTCCTTTCATTTTCTGGTCACAGAGTTAGGCCCAGTTCACACTTGGGCGTTTTGTAGCGCGTTTCTACGCTCTGCAAAATGCTCAAACATTTGGGTACACCTGGGCGTACTACAGGCCGTATGAACGCGCTACAAAACGCCCTACGCCCAAAGAAGTACAGGAGCTTCTTTGGGGCATATTTGCCGCGCGTATCCATTGGGATACAGCCAGGTAGCCCTCGGAAACGAGCGTTTGTCGCACGTTTTTTTTACCGCGAATCGCTGTAAAAACGCACGGCACGTAACGCGCATATTCCATACGCCTAGGTGTGAACCCAGCCTTAGGAGGAGACCTGTAAGTCAAAATGAAACTGCAGCAGAGAAAGATCAGTTCCCCTCTCCTGCCATATCAGATTGTGCTGTGTGGCAGAGTAGTGTACAGCCCAAGACTAGGTGGGAAGCAATACAAATCTTTTGGTAAGTAATACAACTCCTCTATATGTATTTAATCTGCGTATTTAGCTGTTTACCTGGAGTTCATCTTTACAGTCAACGTTAGCATAATGCTATGGTAGAAAGTCCTGCTGGGTTGGCTAAAAAAATAATAATAAAAGAAGGATTTATGGCCTTTACCAGAGAAAATGCTGCTCCTGGTTTCCTTCAGTCTCTAGGTATGTGTTATATAATATACAAATACAGTAATACCTCGGTTTACAAGTAACTTGGTTTGCGAGTGTTCCGCAAGATGAGCAAACATTTCTGAAAAAGTTTGCCTCGATATACGAGCGATTGTCTTGCAATACGAGCAGGACGCGACGCCGGACGTGACGCCGATCACAGGGATTGTGGGTGATCATCTCGGTCATCTGTCCGTGCGACTGTATATACTGTACAATGGCCCCAAAGCCCCAAAAAGCTCAAAAGAAAGGCGATAAGAAGGAGATGATAGCTGAAAAGAGAGGCGGTAAGAAGGAGATGATTACAGTGGCAGTAAAGAAGGAAATGATTGAGAAGTACGAAATTAAACCAAGGTATCACTGTACTGTATAATGTGTTATATAATCTCTGTTGAAAAGGAGGGATCAGCCAGCCACATGACCAAATGCTTAGGCTTTTGTTTAGTGACCAGCCCTGGAGGAAGCCCAGATCATCTGTTTCCCTAGGTCAGTATTTTAGCCTTTCTGTTACTCTAAACATCCAAGCAAAACTGTTGACTGGTTTTATGTTAATATTCGGGTAGAGGGCCACTTTGTGACAAAGGGGATTCTGATTATTTGTTGTGATATATTCCGACTCCCCATAGATACCTTGTTAATATAATATACCTTGTTCTGTGTGTCTCAGGCCATGTCACCATAAGCAGTGACAGCTCTGTAAGAATTCCAAGTTTATGATGCACCATGCTCCAAAAGTGATTACACGCACGATGAAATGTGCGATATTACAATATATGAGATTCATAAAGGATCAAAATATGTCAGAAGTCTCAGGAGCCATATAGTCAATACACTTAAAAGGTATAACTTTATCAAATTCTTCTGTCCCATTGCCTGACCTTGTAGAATCTAGTTTGTCAAACACATGTTGAGTTAGCACTATGTAGAGATGAGGTTCATGTTCTCTGTTACCATTGGTGCACAGCGAAGTCCCAGGATCTGAGAAGTTCATGAATTGGGAAAACTTCACTGGTTCCTAGACATGTGCACTGCCAAAAAATTCGTTTCGTTTCGTTTTAAATTCGGATTTGTGTTATTTCGTTTTTCAGGATTCGGGTGTGAAAGTCAATTCGGATTCGGAATTCGGATTCGGACGAAATTCGGTAGCGTTAGTACGAACGTTCGTTTCGTTTTCTGTTCTTATTCGTTTCTTATTTGTTTTGTTCGTTTGCAGCAAAAGTGACATTTGAGGGGGAAAAATATTTTTCTCCTTCTCTAATGTCACTTTGCTCCAACGAACGAAACAAATAAGAAACGAATAAGAAACGAATAAGAACAGAAAACGAAACGAACGTTCGTACGAACGCTACCGAATTTCGGAAATGGAAATTCGGATTCGTTTGCATTCGTTATGTCTGTAATTCGGAATTCGGATACATCCGAATGTCCGAATTTCTGAAAATTCGTCCGAATTTCGATTCGGAACGAAACGAATCGCACGTGTCTACTGGTTCCCCTCTATAAAAAAAAGCACCATAGAATGGGGTGTATAGGTTCTACCCCGGTCAGCTGTGCCACGTGAGGCAAAAATGTTATAGAATGTAAAATCCTTTTTTTAGAAAAGGGTGGAGTCACAGCAGCCATATTGTCAGTGTGTGTTACGAATGTAAGCGAGAGCTGATAATTCATTTTTTTTTAAATTTACTTACTTAAATACAAAAATGTCATAGGGGATTGTGTCATTTACTCTGGTACATTGAAGAATATTGGACGACCCCATTTGACCAGTCCCAATTTCCCCCATAAATTGTTTTTATTTTGACATTGTTACATGTCCCCCCATTGCAGTGCCTGGCTTCCCAAGCCTTTTGTTTGAATATAGCTTGCTTATTAGACCTAAAAATGGGCAGAGCAGGGGAGGGGGCAGTGTACATTACCGAGGGGGATTTGGGTGTTGGTGGGACACGTTAAGGGGGGTGCACGGTACCTCTGTTCGGCATCCCGCCCATCTCACTGATTGCCAGGAGCTGGACAGGACGCCAGCCAGAGCATCCCCGCTCAGCTCCTGGCAATCAGTGATGCCAATGAGCTAGGTGGGAAGCCGAAAAGGGGGGCATCCCCCCCAGTGACCCAATTAGATACCCCCTGAGGCATCCACCACAAGTTACCTCATTATAGGGACGGTCTTGCACACAGGCACAACTTACAACATGCATTCGCAATATTGCATAAATAGGGCTTCATAATTTGTTCATATAACCTCTGTTGGATCAGCCAATCTGAACTCTGTTCCTCCCTATTTCATAGAGACCATATGACCAAATGCTTACAGCAAAGAACCCCATTGATTGTATTGTTAGTATTGCAGAAATTATTGATCATTTACAGGTGATTTTTGTTTGCATAGGTAGATGGACTATAAATGGTTGTTGTTTGGCCTTTACACTTGAAGTTTGCATCAGGATAACTAGAACGGATAGATCCCGTAGTAGCGTTAAATGGTGTGTTAGCAAAGTGCTCCCCGCCATAAGTGCGGCGGTAGTCTCTCAGCCAGCTCTGGATATGCGTGTTCCTTCTCGGGGCTGATTTGTGGCACCTCTCATCTCTGCATTATGAGAGCGCTCGCAAGGTTGTGAAATAAAATGTCGCTTAGGATAATGTAATTGGCCTTAAGGTACAGGAGTTGAATTATATGCTGGTGATTTATAATCTGGAAATTAAGGACTCACTCATTTTCTAATTTAATTCCATCTTTAAAGGGAAAACGCTCAGAATTAAATTGGTAAGTGCCGCCGCTAATTCAAATGCAGATGTAATTTGGATTCGAGAAGGCGCTTGGGGTGATTAACGAGTCCCCGATGGGCTGTTCTGATCCTTATCTGCTAAACCCCACAAATTCTCTGCCAGTTGTGACAATAACGCTATCAGGGTGAAGGAAGGCTGCACGGTATATATTCTCAGTAGCATTGTCAATCGCTGCACAGCCTTTTACTCCTGACAAGGAATGGGCCACTATTTCAAATCTATGGCATAGCAGAGACAAATAGAAGGCTGCTTGGGCAATGCTTTGTCACTGTTAATGAGAAGTTTTAATTGTTTACTGTAAACCAGGATGTGCCCCTTAGTGCACAGGCCAAAAGGGTCATGGATCATATAGTGCTTTAAAGCACAGTTTCACTGCAATATTTTGGGAGTGGGTGGATTTTGGGTGGTTGGATTTATTATATATTTCACTGGGGTTGATTCTTTCCAACATAGTTTTAAGATCTGCTCTCCTACCAATAATTATCCCTATTCCTAATAAAACAAGTGTCTTATGTTTCCTGCTGAATTTTCTTGATGAACTGGCCAAAATTTGCACAGTGGGTGCCCCCTTATCATTCTTCCACACGGCATTGTTCAATCGGAAGGTCGAAGGAGCTGGATGGAAAATCTTCAGCCGCATGGTGATTGCAGCCAATTCAGCCAGAAGGCTGAACAAAAAAAAAATTGTACAGTATATGGCCAGCTTTAGGGTTGCATTCTTCCTACTGGTCACCAGTGTAAGAGGCATTTTCCCTCATTGACTCCTGATTGATTGATTGATTGATTGGTTTTAGTAAGGGTTCCTTTAGACCTGAAAATGTTTTTAGGGGTTCCTCTGGGATAAAAGGTTGAGAAACACTGGTATAGATAGAATGTTTAACTTTCAAATGTACTTGCTGTGTAACCTTGAAGATGATACACCACTCAGGAACCCCAGCAGTTATGGTCATGGTCAGTCCATCTGTATTTTGTTTATTGGCCATGTTACCTATGTGGCCATAAATGGTGGGCTTTGTTCCTAATAATCATGAGAGTTCAGATAGCTACACGAAAAAGGAGCGATTGATCTTCAAGCTTACAGCTGAATGTCACCATCTAGACAGAGACTCTGCTTTACTGCTCCATCTCACAATGCAAGTCTGAGTCACCCAACTCATTAAAAACAATGCACTCTGTGTGTGGCTTATATCTTATATCTATTATCTAACGCTGTAAGGCAGATGAGCAGTCATTGCAGAACCTAATCTACCATACTTCTATTGGCTAATCTACAAATCCTTACATTTAAAACAGCGGCACAGATAATAGAGAGCAGCCATGGAAATATTAAATAAAAATACGTGCTCACTTTAAATATACTATGCGGTTCCAGTAACACGAGTAACTCTCAATAAATCCCTTTCTCACTCAGCACAGATCACTACCTATGTAGTTATGTGCTCAATTGAGAGGCTTGCCAGCCACTTACTCTCGAACACTGAACTTTGGAGTTCTGGTTCACGGCTTTCCAAATTACTGACATTTCTAATAGGAACTCTGGTCCAATTGAATGGGATCAATTAGCTGTGAGCATGTTAATTACATGGCAATTGCCAGTTACTCTTGCTTTTCATTTAATGCTTCAAGAAATATTTGCAGTAAAGAGATGTAACAGCAAATCAGAGGGTTCCATTTCAATGAGAGAACTCCAGAGAGACCAGCTGAGTCAACCTGTATCGGCCGTGAGGTCATACCCATGGAATGAAGCATTGCCTTCTAAAGATTCTGCCTTATTCAGAAATGAGAAGGGTAATGAAGAGATACAAAGTGCAGTAACTCAAGGCAGCCCATCGAATCTCACTTTACCTATTTCAGATTAGGTGAAATTGAATGCTGATTGGTTGCCTCAGATTGCTTTTAAAGGAGTTGTAAAGTCCCAGCATATATTATCCTGTTAGAACATCAGCATTGT
The DNA here is from genome assembly GCF_000935625.1 of Nanorana parkeri. Lineage (NCBI taxonomy): Eukaryota > Metazoa > Chordata > Amphibia > Anura > Dicroglossidae > Nanorana > Nanorana parkeri. The sequence continues at coordinate 550,376 of NW_017306395.1, forward strand.
AATAGGAATACATACTAGAGTTGTTTTTCATAATGCAATCAAAGTTTACTTTAAAAAAAATCCCTTTTATGTAAGTGCTGCCTTCCGTCTGCCCATCACATTCATCAACTTCCTGGATTCCCAGTGTGCTTTGCATCTCTACTGCAGAGGGAACCTCAAAACCGGAGCCACACAAACTCTATTTTATTTCTTCTGATAGTGTAGATCAGGGTTAGGCAAGCCCTGGCCCTCCAGCTGTGGTGAAACTACAAATCCCTCTGGAAGCCATGCCTGTGGCTGTCAAAGCGAATGCAATGCCTCATGGGATTTGTAGTTTCATCACAGCTGGGGGCGGGGGGCACAATTTGACTACCCCTGGTGTAGAAGGTTGATTCACCCCCTTTTGTCTTCTGCCTGTATCTATTGGCCTATCACTATGACGGGCAGCTTTACTGGCCAATAAGAAAAGGCCTGCATTGTACTGCCAAGCCTATTTAGAACCCATAGATTACGGACAGTTTTTTAAACACTTGTCATCCTCGTAGTTTAAGTTTCGTTGCTCTGAGAACATATCGTGATATATCATGAGGATTAATTCCAATAATTAATTCGAATAAGGGTTTGTAATAGGCAACTACTTATTGTACATATTCATGTTTAGTTGTTTTTTGTATATGCTATACTTAGAAATACTGTATCCTTGTGTTCCTTGACTTGATGAACATGATGAACATATGCTATTAGGTTCTCTATGGGGGTCAAACTGTAGTCATCAAATGTGCTTATGTACCCTCAATATCAACTGCCAGTGTGCAGCAGATAGATGGTGTGCATAAAAGTATGAATCACTCATGTGACTGCTCATCACCACAAACATAGAGATGCCCCAATGTACTAATCTTGCCCCTGAACCCCAAAGCCTAAGGAGCTCAACAATGCAGATTTTGACTTTATCTCAGAAAGTCATGTTCCAGCCCACTCCCCCTGCATCTCATTATTGGTTCCTTAATGTGATGTACGGCATCACTGACCCATGCTTAGCTATTACAGAGGAACTTTGCCCATATCTTTGAAATGACACCAAAGTCACCTTTAGAAATGTTTAGTAATAAGATCTACACACATACTTCTAGAAAATTTCCGGCTTTTTATTCTTTGCATACCTTATTTTTCTGTTCTTCCCCATTCTTCTCATAATGGCCATGTTTACTAAGGGCAAATTAATCCATCTCCCTTTACTTCCTTGAACTCTGGCACATGTGACTAGGTCATGTGAGCATGCACATCATCTCAGGGGAGGAAAATGCCTTTGCCTGAGATCTCCTGAGATTACAGATGAGATTTCCCAGCAATATTCTGCTGATGTAACCTTCCCAGGATGCAATGCTTAGGCACAGATTATATCACTAATGCCTAAGAGGACCAGGAAGTGAAAAAACTGTAATTGTAAGTAAAAGCAAAATATGTTTATTTAACTAATGAATGTAAGATGATTTCATATCAACATGCAGAGCTGCATGCTGATGTCATTTTTAGTGAAAGGGGGTAAAGGTCCGCTCTAAAGATTTTTCTTAACGGTAACCTGTTAGGATGCTTTCTGTTATATTCATCTAAACCAATGGCTGAAAAAACTAGATTCCCTTTAAAATGTCTCAAACAATGCTGCAGTCTGCAGACTACTTCACCAATAAGCTCTCCCTTTTCCTTCATATTCTGCTTCCAAAGATTATCACCCATTCTGCAACAAACCCGCAGCCCGAGGACACAAGAGAGCGAATTGAAAAGGGTAGTATCTGGCGCGGACAAAACAAGCACAGCTCCCCCCCCCCTCCCCTTTCCCTCTGTACAGTTTACTTATTAACAGAACGTGTAATTGCAGGAAAATAGCAGGTTCTAAAAATCGGTCAGAGCGAAATGATGGTAATTTTTTACAGATTGAAAATGAATCTGACTCGAAAATACCATTAAATTACCGACTTGCTTAAAATTTAAAGGGTAATTCCTATATAATGCTTTCATTTAATAGCCCAATTTACAAAGCGCTGAAAATGAATGTAGCTTTTCTCAGGACAGCGCCCGGCGGTAAGTGTACCAACTCATTTTTGCTCACTTGAATTGAATTATTAATAAAGTGAGAACGGGGCCATATGTTCCCCAAAGAGCCAGCTACATTTATTTCAAATAAAACGCCAGTGTTTGGTGCCTTAGAAAAGGTTTAAATGCATTCTCAGGAATTACTTCCGTATATACTGACTTAATAGAGTATAAATCAGCGGTTGTAATTAGGGACACAGCTGTTAACTTAAAGCTGGTTGTTCTCCACATTAGGTCTGTATATATCAGCTTTGTGCTCCCTGCCAACGTCTTTTTTTTCTGTTTTGTTTCCTGTGCAGAAGTAAAGTGAACTACACTTAAAGTGGAAGGAAATGTGAAAATGAGATATATATATATATTTTGTTACATTGTACTTATAGGGAATATATGGTCCTTTCAATGTTTTCTTCAATATCATGTAAAAGAGATTAGCTTGAGATAAATTTCATAATTGGTATGTGTTAGTATTTAAAAGAAAACTTTTTGTTGTGTATAATTTGTTATAATTTATATGAACATGTCATATGAGCCATATTTGCTCATTACATAGGCAGGCTCTGCTTCTAGGTTTGCAGTACTACATGATTATTATTATTATTACATAGTATTTATATAGCGCCAACAGTTTGCGCAGCGCTTTACAATATAAGGACGACATAACAGTTACAATACAATTCAAGACAAGATGGTAAGGAGGGCCCTGCCTGGTGTCACCCGGAGCGGAGACCGGGTGACACCCTGCCGTGACGTCATCTCGCATGCGCGGCCATCTAATTGATGCCTGCCGGCAGCCATCTTGGTGATGGCCGCCGGCAGACAGAGGAGGGGACATACACCCGGCAGGATGAGGTATGCCGCTGGGTCCCCTCCTCTCTCCTGACACTGTTGGGCTCTCGGTCCAGGACCAAGTGCCTGATTTTGTAGAGGGGGAGACACCAAAATGACTGTCATCATCAGTCATTTTGGTGTCACCCCTCCAATGGTGTCACCCGGTGCTCACCGCACCCCCCTTGTGACGCCACTGCGCTTTACTGTTCTTCTTCACAATGCAAGTGTACAGTTGGCCATACATAGTTGGGCCCCTTTCACATGGCGTTCCAATCGAATCAGCTGCATCGATTGGAAGCTCAATGTTAGTTTATGGGCAGGTGGATATAAAGGTACTTGTGTACATTTGTGTCCAATTACCTCTAAGTCCTTCTAGGTCCCCCAAAAAAATTAAAAAGCAATCTGTTTTTTCGCACCTAAATGTGACGGATCCGAGGTAAAAGGACGTAAATGGATGGATCGTGTCCATTCAGGTTTGTCCTCCATCTTGTGATGGAGATAAAAAAAGGAGCTTAATGGACCCATATTAGGTTTATGGGCCGACGGATGTAAATGGATGCACATGCTTTTACATTCATCTGCCCATACACCTATCATGGGTCCATTAAGCTGTTTTTTTCCCCCCATAGCAAGATGGAGGAAAAAATTAAGGAACATGGATGCCACAAAGGTAACATCCGTTCCACTTTGCTTTGATTCAGCAGGGCATCTGTTCACGGATCTCCTGCTGATCAGAACGGACACCACCCATGTAAAGGAGCCTTAGAGTTTCCTCCAATTCACAGGAATTGGCTAACATTCTAACAGTGGGTGGCAAGTTGGCTTGACATTTGGGTATTCTGCAAGCTAGCACCCAGAAGGGGGGGGGGGGCGGGTACTCCATCCATGCTGTTTAACCTGGATGGAGGAAACTGTTGGATCACTTTTCTTCAGGCTGAACAAAAGAAATCTATTAGTGTATGTCCAGTTTAAGTCATATACTATATAAGCGCCTGATATCTTATCTGAACAGTTGTTAATGTTAAACTCTAGGGGCACTTACCACCACTTACTAATTGCTAGATTAGTAAAAAAAAATAAAAATCTACATACCACAAATATTCATTTTAATCAATAGTCAGGTGAACTACCAGGTAGTCTACCATTTTCTTGCTTCTAAAGAAGGGTAATTTTTCTGGTGTCCAGGTCATTGTTATTTTTAGTTTAGGATAGAGTAGAGAATAGTTTGAAACTCTGTCAGGTCTTTATTGCTGTCCTGCTTGAGGAAATCTAACCTCACCCTTTTTCATGGTAGACCAACGTTACAGTGGGGGGGTATGCTAAATTTTACAGTTGTCACCAAAACAGGAACAGGGCAGGATAGGTTCCAAAAGGGCACTTGTTCCATGATTAAATGACAGAGGTGGAATGTATCCTCATTTTGTGTAAATTTCGTTTGTGTTTCTGGAGGCGGCAATGCAAGAAATCTCTATAAAGAAAAACCCAACAGAATTTCCACCCCCTCCATTCTATCCAAAGCAAAACATGTTTTTTTGGGAGTTTACACTTTAAGCAGGAACCACAGTAATAAAACCAAGCCTTATAGAGTGCCCACTTAGAGATAACCCACAAATCTCTACCTTTAATACAATGAACATTTTAATACAATAAGCATGTAAAAATTTGAAAGTTGTTTAAAAAAAAAAAAAAATATCAGTATGTACAAATTTAAGATCTGGGCAATCTATAATAAAACGTTAAAATATTATCCTTAATGTTTTTAAAAAGTGTCATATCTTTAAATGGGTCATTTCAACCAACATGGGTCCCCATGTAATATAAACTGCTATACAAAAAGTCACAATTTGAGACAATGAATGTATTTGAGTCAGTCTTGCTCTGGTCTTGTGCTAGAGACAAGTCACTTTTGTGGCAGTTTTGTCCACGTCTGGTGCAACAAAATGGTTACAGGAAGGGAAGGCAATGCAATGCTTCTGCATCATAGTCCAGTCAGCAGGCAGGTGCACAACATTGAACAAGCTGTACTGCTAAACTGCAATGGAGGTCATTGCTGTGACTGTGCTGTATGTCATGGGTGCATGGATCACAAGATACAAATTTGTATACAAATACGTATGAGTGCATTGATAACTTCTACTTAAAACAAACTTCTGCTATAGGTTAGTGGCTGATAAGCATTTCTCTATCAATGGTCAAATTACGGGATAGAGGAAGCAGCCAAGATGAGTTCTGGGGACTGTGCAAATTTGCTGAAGAAGCACATGTAAATCAGAAGTCATAAATGCAAATGAATATGTTTCACTGTGTACATTTAAAACATTTGCATTTATTTTACTGTACAAGAAAGTACAAAAAAACCTCTGTGTATTTTCTCATGAACAGGGATAAAAGAAGAGAATACAGTTAAGTTGAGCTTGTCTGAACTTATAATGATTTAGAGCTCATATCAATGGGGTGGGGCTTTAGTAGCATATTGACATATGCAGCTTGGTACCCTCTCAGGATAGATATATCGCCTGTGCTACTGCAAAGAAATCCAGGAATGTCAGGAGTGAGAAGAGCCCACCATTGCTCTTCTGATAATCAAGTTAAGAACAAACTTGATTAAGTTTAGATAAGACTAAAAGACTACAGGGTCCAGAAATGGATGAAAACTGTTCACAGACGGAGACATTTGTTAGAGGCCTTTGATGATGTCATCACGCCAGTGTTGGCTTATTTTAGCTAAGACTAAAAGACTAAAGACTAGCTAAGCTTGGTACCCTTTTAGTGGTAGATATATTGTCCATGCTACTGCAAAGGGGTCCCAGAATGTCAGGAGGGAGTAGAACCCACCATTGTTCTTCTCATAATCAGGTTTTCCCAGTAAAGGTTCCACAAATTAAACTGCTTACAGGCAGAGACATTTTACAGCAGCCATTGATGATGGTGATGCCAGTGTTGGCTTATTTTAGCTAAGACTAAAGACTAGCTAAGCTTGGTACAGTCTCAGGTGTAGATATATCCTTTGTGCTACTGCAAAGGGGTCCCGGAATGTCAGGAGGGAGAAGAGCCCACCATTGCTCTTCTGATAATCAAGTTTTCCCAGTAAAGGGTCCAGGAATGGATGAAAACTGTTCACAAGCGGAGACATTTTATAGAGGCCATTGATGATGGTGATGCTAAAGTTGCCCTATTTTAGCTGAGACTAATACAGAGTATGAGATTCAGCTTTTCTAAATGTCTTAAACTCCTGCCACTTGTACTGATATATATTCCTTATATGGGCATAACAACATATACATTATATTTTCTTTAATCTGTAGCTAGAAAAGCTGCACACCTTCTACAAATTTGATGAAAAGTGTTATTTTCCCCTGATGCAGAATACTAATAAAAAATGTAATTCGGCAATGGCAGTGGCAGTACGTCCCCGAGTCCTGCATTTTTTATGCCTTCTGTAAAGGTCTGCTCAAAGTGTGTATTTAGCAACAAATGATTATGTTTACTTTCTTCCTCAGTCTCTGAAAAGTAATAGAATAGTCTGTCATTTTGTATTGTGGGCTATTTTATGTTGAGGGTTCAGCACTAACCTGCTATTACCTTATTGCAGTGGGTTACCTCGTGCAAGCTAAACGCTGAACTCCAGTTATTAATAATACATCATAAAGATATATTATTTAATGCAAAAAGTGTAAGTGCATGAATTGTATTTAGTATCAGCCATAAGCAATCCCCTTTACAGCAGAGCTCAGACCGGGCGATGGAGAAGCAGCACCAGGCGCCAATCAGCTGTGCTGCAGTGCTCAGGTGCTAACAAGCAGGAGAGAGCAGAGTTACGGAGAGATGAACTCATCAGTCTGCTACTTCTGCTGTCCAGTCATAGGCTGGGGGAGGGAAAAGACCTGCAAGTGCAACTTAACGTCAGCAGAGAAAAATCAGTTTCCCTGCCCCCCCCCCAGACAGGGTTGTGCTGTGTGGTAAGGCTGTGTAACTCTCAGAATTGGATGGACAGAAACACAAATCTGTTCTCAGAGAAAACAGCTCCTTTAAATGTAGTTGTATCTGTTTGCCTGGAATTCAACTATAAAGAGACCACAGCAGGAAGTGGAGGAGTGGACTCCAGTAAATGCAAACCTCTTCTTTCTTAGTATGAGCTCATTGCCTTCCTTTACTAGCTGTAGAATGTCTTAGGCCACCTCCTCCTGAAAATGTTAGATGTCTGGCTGTTAGGCTGACCCACTGGTTTCAATACTTTCTGAGTCACTGAACTGGAACAAGCATGGAGATCAAGAAAGTCAGAGAAACATCAAAGGTCCTTATCAGCATGCTTGTTCACTCACTAACATGGAGGTTGGTATGACAGTCGGTCAAATAGCACTTGCCAAATGAAAGATTTGCAATGGCAAGCTCTGGTTCTCCATGGAAGGTTTCTTTTAGTATGCCCTTACAAGCTATATAAATGAAACAAGAATAACGCAGTCACAGGATCCCTGTACATGTGATCGCTGTCCAATATCTAAGATCAGTTTTAGTGTGATGGTACTTCAGATGGTAGTGACTACAGCCCCTCAGATAAGTCCAGCATTACAGCACCTTGGATAAGACCAGGACTACAGCACCTCAGAGAAAAACAGGACTACAGCACCTCAGAGAATACCCAGACTACAGCACTTTGGATAAAACCAGGACTACAGACCTTAGATAAGACTCCATACTACAGCTCCATGGATAACACTTAGACTAGAACACCTTGGAAATGACCAAATCTACAGCACCGCAGATAAGACCGAAACTACAGCACCTTGAATAGGATGTGGACTACAATGGCCCTGATAAGACCAGGACTAAAGCACCTCAGATAAGATTGTGGTCTGCAATAACTGAATAGGACTAGGACCACTGGCGGAACTACCAGGGTCGCAGCGGTCACAATTGCGACCGGGCCCTGGTAGTTCCGCCACTTGGGGGGGCCCAGCGAATGGGTCAGCGTTCTCGACTGAACACCGCACTAACATTTTAAACAAGCGGCTGCCTGAGGTCCCGCGCTTGCTTGGGACCTCGGCAGCCTTCCTGTTAACCATGCGGTGACATTGCGGTTGGGGGGGGGGGCCCTTCATGGTTTCTTGCACCGGGGCCCTGAAGGTTCTAGTTACGCCACTGACTAGGACTACAGCACCATGGATAAGATTGCATACTACAACACCATGGATAATACCTGGACTACAGCACCTTGGATGAGACCAGGACTACAGCACCTCAGATAAGAACCGTGGATAGGACTTGAACTACAGCAGCGCTGATAACACCCACGATAACACCAGGACTACAGCACCTCAGATTAGATCCTGGCTTAGAGCACCTAAGAAAAGACCCCACACTACAACACTCTGGGTAAGACCCCAGACTAGAGCACCTTGGCTAGGACTCCAGACTACAACAGCTTTAGTAAGACCCCAGACCACAGCACTACGGTTAAAACTCAGAACTGCAGGACCCCGGATGAGACTGACTGGTGGCCCCACACAATGTGCATTGTTTTACAGATACTGACTTGTTTGGAAATGTTGATAATTCTTTTCCTAGTTGGTGAAAAGATTGGTCTGTTAAAATTTTTTATAAATAAATACATCACAAACAAACAGATATATATATATATATAGTTAGTAGTACTTTCCACTTATCAGCCAATTACACTGCAGTGCAGGTATATTGATTCACTACACTATAATTGCCTTTTACAAGTTAATAAGTGATATGTACATTTTAATGCATTATTACAGCCAAGCGTTTTGCTATTTTTGCTGTGATGTGCAGAACAATTATCCATTCAGGTCAATGCAAATTGTAGACTTAGTGGGAGCAATAATCCTCTAGAAGGCACATTTGCATGAGCTGAAACGGCAAGCTGAGCAAAAGTTACTGATAACAGTGGGATGGTTTTGTTGGCACTCACGCTAAGGCTGTTCTTACCTCTTTGCTCAGGGGTCAGAGGTCAAGCTCTTTGTTCATTATCCCGTATTAGACACTGATCCTAATTAGTGTCTTTCAATTATAACTGATCACAAGTGGGTGTTTTTGCCCTGATGTTTGGATAAAGGGTCAGTCCATCCAATATTGATATTTGCATTTCTGGTAGAAGTTAATCAAATAAATCAGACACTATTTTCTTTTAATTCATGAAGGCTTCTTTGGTCAGATCTTTACTTATGTCTAAGTTTCTGAGTCTGTCTACCTGCTGAGACCATTATGAGGGGATCTTCTTGGCTCTGCTGAATGTTATAGTTACTTAAGAGGTCAGTCCACTTAAAGCCTTTTGGCAAATAGTGGAGAATTAAACCGTTTGATAATTCCTTATATCTCCCTTGGACCCCAATGGTGAGATCTTTGTGTTTGAGCTCCTGGGTCTGAACGCCTGTTGTGGCCATTATAAGAGTTCCCAATCTATGAGCTGGATTTTTATTAATTTCCATATCATGCACAATGTATCAAGAGCTGGAACACACAATGGTGAAGGTGGGAGTGGGTCGGGGGTGCAATACAGAGCTAAGGATTATGCCAGGCAGCTTTTGGTATTGGACTATCCTAGACATGCCATGGGCTGACTCAGCCTATAAGTATCCACTTATATCTAGATATCACGTCTGGGTGGACTGCAACATGTCCAAGAGGTGTTAGCTTTCTCCTTCAGTGGCAAAAAAAAGCAAGTCTTCAAAGTCAAGGGGAGCTCGAGTGCAGATCTACAGTGGTAAATCTCATTACTGGACACCCCAAGACATGAAAGACACTGGGATGTGGTTCACCTACAAGAACTGCCTAAAACTAAAGGCGCATGTAAGTTGTGATGTAGTTCCTTTGCTGCCAGCATGTCATTGTCTGAGGATAGTAGGCTGTTGCATTAATAAAGCATTAGACCCATTCTAGCTTGGAAGCCATTCAGCACGATTCCCGAAGTGCCTGAACGGAGCTCTTATTTAGGTGCTATTCCCACTGCTGTGCTGGAAGCTGCATGCAGCCTCAGTGCTGTTTAGAAGCACATCCTTTCAAAGCATTGTCCCAAATGGTAGTGCCTTTGTGCATGCTTAATGCAGGTTTCACTTGTGCGGTCTGTTGTGTATTTTTCATTTTCTCTGTTGTAAAAAAAAATGGGATTTTTGTTTGCATGTCTTAGGTATGTTTAAAGACCCACAAATTCATGAAATGTGCTTCCTTCCCTTACCGTTCACCCCTGTGGGGCTTGGAAATGCAAGCCGACTACGGTATGAACAAATGGTAAGCTGGCCATACGCTGTTAGATTTCTTGTGGTGCTGAACAAGGCAAATCTATAGATTCCCCATCCACTCTAAACAGCGTAGAAGGAGGAATATCCACTGCTGTTATTTGTATTCTGTAAGTGGAAATGAAACACTGGACCCATGTGATTATTCTGTTGCTGTTTCCCATCCAATAGTAGTTTACTGATGTGACTATATGTGATCTGGTTAACAGATAGGCAGCTTCCACAAGCCAAAGAATTTCCGCAGTATCCTTTGCTCAACAGTGAACACGGTAGATGTAGGAATTGAAGCTCCACACGAATTAAAATAGTCAAGATTCAACTTTATTCTTTTACATTCAAGAGTAGCCAACGCGTTTTGGGAGTCCAGAGCATACCCCTTTCATCAGGGCCTAATGAGGGAAATCATATATGTGGTGCCTGCAGCTTGAAAGTTTTATTGCGTTGGCTGCCAAACTAGCTGCTGACAAGCCTGAAGTATTCCCATCACAACTCAATACAACTTTCAAGCCACAGGGACTGTAGTCCACATACATGATTTCTTTCATAAGGCCTGATGAAGGGGGTGTCATAATCCTCCTAGTCCTACAATCCTCCTAGACCTACAATCCTCCTAGACTTACAATCCGCCTAGTTTTACTGTTACAATCCGCCTAGTTTTACTGTTAAAGTACTGTTGTACGGTTGTATACGTATTATGTTTTTGTTCTTCCAAGTTGTCATGAAGGTTGCCACCTTTTCTAGGAAAAAATACCAGCCGTATGATCTTGTTCCCATTAACATTACTGGCAAAAAGACCTATTATTATTGGCAAGGCAAATTTGGATGGCACTGAAGTTGGTGAAATGTACAGTATATAGCCTCTAACTAGTGAGGGAGATTGAATGGCAACTGCCTCTTTCCTCATTTGCCCCCGTCTTGAAACTATGCAAATGTAAACTCAGTGATGCAAAATTACATGTATATATGAATGTAACTCAAATGTGTATCTTTACCAAACCAATATTACTGTCAAAAGACCACATTTAAGCTTGATGTTACTACTATTCATATACAATATTGCCCTCTAGTGTCCAGGAGTCAGAACATCACATTGGGATAGTGGTGGAAACAATATTTGGGAGGTATGAAAGAAAGTGTCTGTAAGATGAACTGTCTTTTTTTACTAATTGCAACCTATCTGCTCTGTCTTTACCCTGTGAGTTGTGAGACTTGGAGGACTGTAGGGCTAGGCGGACTTTAGGACTAGGAGGATTGTAAAACTAGAAGGATTGAAGGACTAGGAGGATTTAAGGACTAAGAAGACTGTAAGACTAGAAGGACTGTAGGACTAGAAGGATTGTAGGAGAAGGAGAATTGTAAGACTGGGAGGATTGTAAGACTAAACGGATTGTAAAACTAAGAGGATTGTAGGACTAGAAGGGAGGTAGGACTAGGAGGACTTTAGGAATAGGAGAATTGTAAAACTAGAAGGATTGCAGGACTAGGAATATTGCAGGACTAGAAGGACTGTAAGACTAGAAGGACTGTAGGTCTAGGAGGATTGTAGGACTAGGAGGATTGTTTGACTAGGAGGATTGTAGGACTAGGAGGATTGTTTGACTAGGAGGATTGTAGGACTAGGAGGATTGTAGGACTAGGAGGATTGTAGGACTAGGAGGATTATAGGACTAGGAGGATTGTTCACGTTCACTAAAATTGAAGAAACTAAGAGGACTGGAGGAATAGGAGGTTTGTAGGACTAGGAGAATTGTAACACTAGGAGGACTGTAGGACTAGGAGGACTGTAGGACAAGGAGAATTGTAAACTAGGAGGACTGTAGGACTAGGAGAATTGTAGGACTGGAAGTACTGTAGGACTAGAAGGACTGTAAGACTAGCAGAATTGTAGGAATAGGAGAATTATTGGACTGGGAGAACTGTAAGACTAGGAGGACTGTAGGACTAGGAGGATTGTACGACTGGGAGGACTGTAGGACTAGAAGGACTGTAAGACTAAGAGAATTGTAGTCCTATGTGTCCTGGTGACCACTATCACCGAGACAGAAAGTGGTGGGAAACCCAAAATGTTTGAGTTGCTATGAGAGCAAGAGATGAGGCGAAATCTTCCAATGTGGACACGTGTTCTGGTGACAACTGTGTAAGATGAAAACTCTGCTCACTTTGGGGAGATTTCCTCTCACTTCCTGTTGCGTCTCTAAGCCAAGAAAAGAAGGGAAATCTCCTTAGCTGGAGAAAATAACCTGATGGTGGTTTTCAAACTCTATCTTCTCTATTTAAAACAAAAAAAAAATGGCTATAGATACATTTTTCTGGCCACCAAGGTAATAACAGGCATCTTTTGGTGTCTGCTCTTAAAAAGGACATTTATATTTCTAAGTTGAAAATGAATAACCGGTTCACATCAAGACAGGAACACAGAGTAAGCTTTCCAGACTAGTAAATATAATGATAAACTATAGAGTATAAAAATTAAATACCACTCATGGATATAATGATTCGAGAGAAATGTGTGGGAATGGTCCACTGTTTGGCAAATATAAATAGAAACAAACAGGGTTATTTACTAAAGAGTGAAGAGTTTGGAGAAGGCAGGAGAAGTGAACAATCTAGGACAACATAGCTGAACTGGAAAGTGAGCTGAATTGGAGAATGTTTCCAAATTGGCTATTTTGTCCTAGATTGTTCCCTTCTCCAGCCTTCTCCAAACTCTTCACCCTTTTGTGAATAACCCTGAAAGTGTTCAGACATCCCGAACCAGTGGTACTCAAACCCACAAAAGTCTCGCCACACATATATAAAAAATTGTCACATGTACTTCATAATTAAAACAAAATATGACAAACATGACAGAAACTCCCCTACCTATAAACATAAAAAAAATCCCCAGCATGCCTGAGGAGCCACTATGTACCATCCAATAATGACTAATATTTCCAGGATACTATATATCCTGGTGCTGCAAATGCTATCTCTAGGAGTATAATTTGCTTGCAAACAGGGAAAGACTTGAAGTCCTATTGGAAAAGGTAACTTCAAGTCTTTCCCTGATTGCAAAGAAATTATATTCCTAGAGATAGCATTTGCAGCACCAGGATAAAAAGGATAGTGTCCTGGAAATATTAGTAATTATTGGATGGTACATAGTTGCTCCTCAGGCACGCTGGGGATATTTTAAAATGTTTTTAGGTAAGGGGGGGTTCTGTCATGTTTGTCATATTTTGGTTTAATTATAAAGTACATTAAAATTGTGACTATTTTTTCATACCGGTATATGTGTGGCGAGAACTTTGTGGGTTTGAGTACCACTGGTGCTGGAGGCCTGAACATTTTGTTTCTATAAAGATAATAATAGGTACCTTGTGTATCTGCCGATAGGTAGGACGGGCAGTAATGCCAGCCATACACAGCTCAATTTTCTCTTGTTCAGCCCTCAGTCTGAAGGAGAGTAAATCGACTGGTTCCCTCCACCCACACTGTCTGGGGGGGCTTGGTCACTTTTTAAATCGACTTTTGTCACACCAGATGGTACTTGCAGGGCCATCTATGGCTCGAATTTGGAATCATCTGAAATTCCAGCCGTCTATGGCAAGCATTAGGTAGGTTAACAGGTGCAATTTAAATGCCCATCACTTGGCAGTTTATTTTTTCTTTGGTTTTATTTCAGCAGGTATTCCGGAAGGGTGCTACATGTACTTGCCTTACATGCAAATAACAACTAGTGGGGGAATCTGCAAATCTGTGTATGAAATGCATTATTAAATATGGAAAAGCAGGTAAAAGTGTATTAATGGTGCATGGTACGGTGATGTGTGTTGGTTGAAAAAGTTCCTGTCCTGTTTTTCATGTATGTTAAAATTCCTATTGGTGGGAATGGCAGCACACATAACAACGCAGCTGTCCAAAGCAATAAAAAAAAATGCAAAATAATGCAATTGATGGAGGTGCCCTCCGCACACCTTTCAGCAGTCCCGGCCAACAATCAAATAACAGGTATGACACCAGCTGTTTAGTGGCAGCTCATATCGTATTCCCAGTGTAAGTGCAGTACAGTTACTGATTACCATATGTGCTGGAACTTGTTGTCTAGGCTGAATCAAGGTGGTGATAAAACATCACCAACCAATCCTAAGCCCCCTTTGAATAGATTCCTTGGCTAAGTAATGTAGACTTCATGCTCCCCAAAACGAAATAGATGGCTACACTTTTTACTGCCTAAAGCCAGGGGGTGCTTGGGATGCACATTTATAGGGGGTCCTATGTGCTTGGATTGCACATTTATGGGGGTGGGGTGATTGTGCCAGTGATGCACATTGGTCGTCATGGGTAGTGCTGGTGTGCCACATGTTACCTCCGTACGCCGTCCCGCCCAGCTGGGTGGGTCACCAGCCAGAGCATCCCGTTCCGCTCCTGGCAACCAGTGATGTCACTGGTTGCCAGGAGCTAGGTGTGATTCCAGCCACAGGATCTCAGGTTGCTAAGAGCTCTTAGCAACCTGGGATGCTCTGACTGGAAAGGTTGTGGCAGGTGTGACCCTAAGAGATGCCGCCTGAAACAACCACCTCATTATAGGGACGACCCTGCGTGAAGATGAGTGGATTGTGTAAATACTGTTCACCTATTGTACATCATCCAGATGCCCCAACCCACAGCTAGTTTAATGTGATTGTCTTCTAGGTCAGGTTTGGACCCTCTCCAGAATGAATTATCGACCCTATTAAGTTTTACAGCTAAAGCTGGCCATAGATCAATTACATTTCAGCCATTTCCTGCTATTTTCGGCTGAAATATGATCCATGGTAGCCCTGTTGGCACCACCCAGATCAACAAAGTTCGATTTTTAAATCAACTCTTGATAAAGGAGCTGGGCGAAAATGTGTTGGCCAAGCAGTGCCTGTAGCCAATGAGCCACTGTCACTGTTCGGGTATTCTGAACTGTCAGAGCACAACAGCTAGCAAGGTAGATACCTCCATGCAGACTCTTCAGTGCGGGGGTTAGATAACCAGTTGGGTGTTTAGTATTTATTAAATCCACTTACTGGCTCCCTAGTTTAATTTATTTGATATTATGACTTGTTCACACCAGCAGCCACCCTTAACCACACAGCTACTGGAGTGCGTGTGCCCGGACAGTGCCGTTGCATTGGATCAAGCCGTATTGCATTTTCTTTTTTTTGTTACAGCTTTACAAAATGGTGGAGACAGGATGGTTACAATACAATACAGTTTCAGTACAATAGGGTTGGGAAGGCCCTGCTGGTAAGAGCTTACAATCTAGTAGGAGGGACTAGTGATACAAAAGGTAATCATAATGACCAGGGGCTGACTGGCAACTTTTAGCCCAGGGGGCAAGTACAACCCAGAGGCCCATGGTGCAGCAACTTGGCCCCCCTCCCGCTCTGCCTCTTCCCCGCCTTCTCCCCGCCCCTGTCTGCCACTTTTGCCATCCATGTAAGAGTAGTGAAAGGTCGGCTGATGTGAGGACTCCTAGTAAGTTCATAACAATGATTGGGCCCTGGGCACTGCCCCTTTTGCCCTGCGTTAAAGACGGCCCTGGTTGCAGTCTTCATATCACTCTCAGCATAGGTTTCTGTAACAGTAACACAAAAAGTTGAATGGCACTTCAACACGCCTTGCAAATGCACCACAATACACAAATGGGATTCATATGTGAATTGGGGTGATGTGTGTTAAATATAAGCTACATATCTGGGGTGGGGGGCATTGTGGTATGTTGGTAGCCCACTCAAAGTGAATATGCTGCTATAATGCAATGCATGTTAACACATGACGTACTGCATGTTAATCTGCATCGGTTGACAGAGTAACCAGTCTGGGGAGAAGGTGAGTATGCTGCATTTTATATAAAATCTGTTATTGGAATTGGACTTTACAATGCTCTCAGATACATATATCTGATATAACCAAAATATAAACAATTACCTTTCCCTTTTAACCTTCTGTGCATGGCATTTACAGTTTATAATATGTGAATTCCCTATACCAGGAGTAGCCAACCTCAGCACTGCAGCTGTTTTGGGACTACAGGTCCAATGAGGCATTGCAGGACTTTGACAGCCCCAGACATGGCTCCCAGAGGAGGATTTGTAGTGTCAGCACAGCTGGAGTCCAAGGTTGCCTATCCCTGCCCCTATACTCACCTTTTAAGCTGGTTTTCTGAGTACATGAGCTAAATGATTTATCTTTAAAGGACCACACAGGACTGCTTGTTATATGCTTGGACCTGGACACATCAAAGTGCTAATCTCCGTAGTAATGTGTATATATGACAGGTGCTCTTTAACACTCAACTGCTCCCATTTTTGAGGAAAGGAGAAAGCTGAAAGCCAATTGAAGTGTGTGTGTGATGAATGTCATGCTATTTACCACATGAACACTGTGCAGTCATGGATAACCTATAACAGCATCATTTATCACAGCATCTGTTATGACTACACATAGTTTTTCATTCGTGGGGTTGGTATTTATTTTGTCTACAGAGCCGTTTGTGTGCAGTGGATAGTGAAGTAGCTTTTTCAACGCATTCTGAGATAACGTAACTTCATTCTGCTTTGAAATAAACTGTCAGATGTGGTTTTGGGTTGTATGTAATTAAAGTGAATGCACAATTTATACTGTTTGTTATTCAGTAAGTACTACATTGTCGTTACATAGTAGGTGATGTTGAATAAAGACACAGGCCCATCAGGTCCATCAGGTGCAACCTATATAGCGTGTGTGTTCTGTGTGTGTATAACTTTACTTTTTTCATGAAATAGTTTCCCTGCCAAACTACAGGTGGTACTGGCTTCTGGCAGGTGAGCAGAGGGATTCTGGTAACATTGAAATGACCAATTCCACCTTGAAAAAAAACCAAATTTCACCATATGGGAAGTGTAGTTTACTATTTAATTAACAAAAGCAAAATATATAATACACATAAATAAGAGGAGAAACATGCCCTCTTCTGTATTTTCACATCTCATCATAAAATAAAACAATATATATATACTGTACATACATATTCTATATTGCCTGCCCCAAAAAAGTCACACATTCTAATATTTAGTTGGACTGCCTTAAGCTTTGATTACAGCACACATTGTTTCAATAAGAGTATGCAATGTCACAACATTTATTTCCATCCGGAGTTGCATTATTTTATCATCAACATCTTGTAGCGATGATGGGAGAGTTGGACCACTGTGTAAAGTCTTCTCCAGCACGTCCCTAGGATTCCCAAAGGGGTAAAGGTCGGGACTCTGTGGTGTGAAAATGATGTCTCATGCTCCCTGAACCTCTCGTCCACAATCTGTGCCTGATGAATCCTGGCATTGTCATCTTGGAATATGGCCGTGCCATCAGCGAAGAAAAAAATCTATTGATGGTAAAACCTGGTCATTCAGTATATTCAGGTTGGCAGCTGACCTCATTTTTTGGGGACATAACTTTGCTGAATCTAGACTTGACCAACTGAAACGACCCCAAATCATAACACGAATCCAATGGAAGGCATCCAAGTGGTAACTATTTTTTGGCCAATGTAATGTTAAGTGCATTTAAAACAGAATTCAAGACAAACATAACAAGATAATAATACAACTCATTAAAAACAAAACCAGCTTTTGCCTGAATCCTTACCTTCAATCCAGATATATATTTTTTTTATTTTGTTTTAACCTTTTTCTGCTATTAGATGTCCTCAGTGTGATGTCCAACATCATTCAACCCATATCCTCTGAGCCCAAGTCATCCTGGACCTGCCCTAACCTGTGACTGGGAAGCGAAAGGAGAAGCAGCGCAGTGATGAGCTCATCTCTCTATCATCTCTCTGCTCCCTCCTCCGATCAGCATGCTTCTTGTCAGCACATGAGCTGATTGGCTACGTGCACTGTTTCTTCATCTTACACTCCAGGTCTGCTGTACACAGCCTGAAAGAAGCTGATACCAGGTCAGATTCAGGAACCTACACTGCATTCATTTAAAAAATACATTTACAGGGTTATTCACAAAAGGGTGAAGAGTTTGGAGAAGGCAGAAGAAGTGAACAATCTAGGCCAAAATAGCTAAACTGGAAGGTGACCTGAATTTGAGGATTTTTCCAAATCAGCTATTTTGGCCTAGAATGTTCACTTCTTCTGCCTTCTCTAAACTCTTCACCCTTTTGTGAATAACCCTGTTAATGATGTTATAATGAATACAGAAATAGATGAATTTGTGTTTTTCCTATCTACCCAGCTTTAAAGCTCACTGCAAACTTAAAATCCACCAATAAAACACCCTATGTACCAAAATAGCCAGCCACTAAGTCACTACAGTACGCAGTAGTTATTTTAGCGAGTGACACAGCACCCAGTGGAGGAGGAACACTGTCTGACACACTGGGAAGTGTTGGATAGCAGTGGCACGGTAGCTATAGGATCCAACTATAGGAGTTTGGCAATGGCAGCCTCCCCATATACATCTCCTTTAAGTAATCTTTACATTACAGCAGACATAAGCTTGCAAGCCATTACTTTGTCCTTAATGTGAATATAACATGTCTGAAGGAGCAGCCAGACAGGGCAACATGTCTGCTTTGCAATGAAGCCCTACCTAATGGCCTCATCTATTTGTGGTCCATCTTTATACATTTGCTTCTCTGGCCGCCTAGCAAATCTGTTTATTAAATGATGTGTGCTGCTTATTAAAGCACTAATAGTTTCTTCTACAGGCCCCGAGGATGCTGATGTATACATATGTGCCGTGTACTCCTATTAACCCAGGCCCTCCCTGACAATATGCTGTAATATGTCGGGTTAATTAAGCATTTGGGGTCCTGATTGAGTCAATTCTGCTCCACTCCTCGCTATTGTGGCCTTGTGCAGGCCGTAGACCCGTGTTGTGTGTTCGCCCCACACAATAGGACAATCCTCTTAGACAAAGTTGTTTGGCATTCCTCTTCCTTGTGAGTGGTACCCTTTTCCAAGCCCCAAGCATTTGTGAAAAGGAAATTATCTCCCGCCTGAAAGGAGAAAGTGCAGCCTCTATATTGAGGGGAATTAAATAAATCTTTTTAAGAAGAGCAGCAGCAGAGACCGTTAATTACACTATTAACAGACACAACAGCACAGAGCACACCCTCCATTGTGCAGCCCTTGTTAAGGGCACAATTGGCATCAAGAATTCTCAGCACTGTAATCTGCAATAGCTCTGCTCTTGAGCCGAAGTTCCACCTAGCAACCGCTGTGTACTATAGAGGATGAGTATACTTATGTCCGTGGTGTAATTGCTTATCAGGCCCCACTGTTCACTTACAGTGTGTTCTTTATATATGAGTAACACCTGAACAGAGCCAAGTGTTGTCTATTTCCCAGAACTGTACGCATTGTGAAGTATTACTGAGAAACAGAACTACATAAATGTGGCCACAGACGGCCCAATATAATTGATGCTGCCAATTTTGAGCATTGCTTGTGATTATTGGGCTGTTTATGAACCTTGACTTGTTGGAAAATCTGCCAATGCTTCCATTGGCTATGAAGCACAGCAAAGGGTCAAAGTACGGCCTATATGTCACTGTCACCGTGGGGCAACTATCACAGCCCAGAAACCTTTCCACCCATCTTTTTAAAGGAGATGTCAACTTTCCGGCTTCTAAGTCCACAAAAGAGAGGGAGAAAATCACTTGATTCCACCATCCATGCTAACAGCATGAATGAGCTACCATCGTATTCAAACAGCTGCAAGTCCCACAGCTGCTGGTGCTGCCAAACAGTGACTGCATTGGCAATGGGGGGGTGCTGATGGATGAGTCACTGGTTCAGTTGTTTCGGGGGGTGGCAAGGGCGGCGGTGAATGCCGGACCACGTTGTCAGCGGCTCTGTCTGGCGTCCCACCCAAATCACTGACGTCACTGGCAAGACCGAGTGTCCCGCTCAGCTCTAGGCAACAAGTGATGTCCGTAAGCTTGGCATGACACCAGATAGAGCATCACAAGTTGATAAGGGCTCATAGCAACCTGGGACGCTATGGCCGCCCCCCTGTTGCCCCACCACCACGCGGAAGCCCCCCAATGAGATGCCGCCTAAGACAGCAGCTTCAGACTGTTTCATTATACGGATGGCCCTGAATGCATCTGATTGAATGATAATTTTTCACCAGGCTCATTCAATTTTTATAGCTGGGTGGTGTTTGGAGAGCCATCCATGTCTCAAAATTCGAGCCGTCTATGTCCAGCTTTAGCCTGCACTGTTGACTGTTCTTCATTGATAAGGACATGGTAATAGGTTTACTGAGCGCATTTCCTTCCCAGCTGCATATTCTCTCCTTTTTTTTCATGCCTCCACTCTCTGTTTAGCTGCCGGGAGCAGAAAAAGAAAGCCCTGTAAAGTGCAAAGTGTCTTGTCGAAGCTTACACAGGGCTTTGGACTCCTTCCATGGCCCAATGTAACAGCTCTTGGCCAATATGAGACACCCAGTGCTGCCATATGGGAGAGGAGGAGTGATTGAAATGAATAACCATACTGGAGGTTAATTCACTTCACTCCGGCAGCTGAATAGAGCAAGGAAGCGATGGAAAGTTGTGCATGTGTTACTGGTGAAGGGAGAGAACTACATGGCCTTTTTTTAATGCTCTGCATGGGTAAAGGAAAGGATTATTCTAGCTCTTTAAAAGAGAAGAAACTCTTAAATTCTGTATTGATCCGCCTCCCGGACTCCTGATTGGCCGGGAAGCCGGCTCCATGCTGATTGGCTGGGAAGCCGGCTTCCCGACCAATCAGCATCGAGCCGGCCAAACAGCATGGAGTGGGCTTCCCTGCCCATCAGGAAGCCAGGCAGCGAGTAATGACACGGCTCCATGTTGATTGGCTGAGAAGCTTGCTTCCTGGCCAATCAGCATCGAGCTGGCCAATCAGCATGGAGCCGGCTTCCTGGGCAATAAAGAAGCAGAGCAGCATGTCATTACCCACTGCCCGGCTTCCTAATGGCCAGGAAGCCGGCTCCATGCTAGCGGAAGTACCGGTATCGGTACTCGGTATCGGTGAGTACAGAAAGATCATTACTCGTACTTGATACCGAGAAACCGGTATTAGTGCATCCCTAATATTATCTATCAATTACCATATTTGCAGGCGTATAAGGCGACTGAGTGTATAAGACGACCCCCTAATTTTCCACTTAAAACATAGGTTTTGGGCTATACTCGTCATATAAGACTACACCACTTCCGAGGCAACACCATTTAAAAACATCATGGATGGATGTGCGGTAATACTGTATGTACGGTAGCTTCAGCTACATACAGTATACTGTGCTGAGCCAATCATGGCGAGCAATGTATTCTATTAATGAATACAAAGCTTGCTTGGATTGGCAGAGGTTGTGTACATCGCTCGCCGTGATTGGCTCAGCTACTGTATGTAGCCGAAGCTACCATACATACAGTATTACCGCACATCCAGTGGGCTGACTGATTAGGGATGTTCGTTTTGGGCCAGCTTGGCCTAAACGAGCTAAAGGTTTACATTGTATAGCCTGCGTATAAAACGACCCCCGATTTTCGGGGGATGTTTTTAAGTATAAAAAGTAGTCTTATACGCCAGCAAATACAGTACTTATAATCTAATTTCCAAAATTGTGGTGTTTTTCCTTAAGTTGGGTAAATTTTTTGTTTGTTGTCTATTATTTGTTTTGGTTGAACCCACATGCTGAATGAAAAAAAATAGCACAGATCCCTCCATCAACCCTTACCAGTGTTAATGGACAAATTCTCCTCTGTTTGCATTGTACTCTGACAGCGACCCATGTCAGAATACCCAAACAGAGCTAGTAGCTGATTGGCTGCCAGCTCTGATCCGCCGAGAATTTTCCATCCTGCTCCTTTGATCAGCTGATCGAAGGAATGCCGGCCGGATGGGTGAATTTTGGTCGGTTCATCCAGGAACCAGCCGAACTTCATAACGCGTGTACCCAACTTTGTTCACCTCAACAATTAGAGGTGTAATATCTGGTAGAATTTACATGCTGTCATTTTTAGAATCAGCTCAACTGCCTTTATATGCAGAGCGAAGTTTTGTTAACAGACACGTTTAACACAGCCCAGAGAATAGCTGCTTTATGGCGTGTATCAGTTAGACCGGCCCGGGCACACAATGCTGCCTTGTTTGGAATTTAAAAGTAAAATGACGCAGGGAAATGAGCCCGCATCCAGCTCTCTGTCTGCTTTGCATGAAGAAGTTGATGTGAGCTTCAGTGAAATATCTGTTTCAGCTGCTCAAGCGGGTGCACAAACAAATATTTGCTTGCCTTTCAATTTTCAGGTGCTAATTAGCATGAGAATGGCTCAGTCTAGATAGGAGCGATACGGCTGGGTTACCAGAGCAGCCGAGTAGCTGTTTCTCTGCTTTCAGAATAAAGAGATGTAAATATCCAGACACCTTACAGAGTACAGGCCCAGGATTCTATAAACGCAGGCCCTGAGGCCCCATCCGCACAGGCAGTGCATACTGTTGTGTAACGTTAAAATATGATGTTCATTTCCTCATGCTGTATTCCTTTAGCCAGAATGGTCTCCCCTCCTAAGTCATGATGTGGGCTAAAAAGACACAGCAGTTTTGTGGAACTAGCGGTGTAAGCCCTGCCTAGTAGACTTCTGTTAAACTACTCAACCCCCCCCCTCTGAGCCGGCCTGCTGTGACAGCTCTCCCTCCAGCCTGTCTCACCCTCCGCTGCAGCTATGGAATGTCCCTTGGCAATTCCCCCTGTCCTATACACTGTGCATAAAATGTGATGACTCATGGACCTTAGACCGCTGCAGCAGAGGGGGAGAGAGGCTCCAGGGACCAGTCTAAGAGCAAGCTTCTAGCATGTCTTTGGAGTGTGGAAGGAAACCCACATACAACATGAACATGCAAACTCCATGTAGATAGTGTCCTTACTAGGATTTGAACCGGGGACCTCGTTTGATGCACGGCAAAAGTGCTAATAACCACTAAACCACTGTGCTGCCCAGTAAGCAACAGTACATGCTTATCTGACCATATTTAAATATTAATATTTATCTGACCATAACAAATAAATGAACTATATACTAGACATGTAAGCTGCGGAAAAATTAGGTTTGGTTCGGATATTTTGTTGTTTCAGGATTCGGATCCAAAATTAAATTCGGTTCGGGTTTCGGATGAAATCCAAATTTTCATTAATTTCGGATAAATTTACGAATATTCGTTGCGATTACCACAGAAAACCATATACAGATATTTATACTAAAGCTGAGGCTTCTAGACCCAAATGGCATTCAGGAGTGCGAATTTCTTAATACCATTCGGGAGCTCCAGAAAGTAATACGGGTCTGGGAGCCATATTAAAGCTGAGGCTTCCAGACCTGAATGGCATTCGGGAGCTCTCGAATGTTATTCGGACTCCATTCGGGTCTTGGGGCACCAGTTTTAGTATTATGTATATATAAGTAGTATACTATAATATGAATGAATATTCGTAGCGGCAACATTGTGAACCATATATATATAAAACTAACCCTGAGGCTCCCAGACCCGAATGGCATTCGGAAGCTCTTGAATGCAATTTGAAAATTCGGAGTCAGACCCATTCGGATGCATTAAACCGAAAAACACATCTGATTGGCCAGAAAAATCACATGTCCGATTCAGTTTAGTTTTTGAACGAAATTCGGATGGTGTCTGAAATTTGGAGATGGAAATCCGGATTCGTACGCATTCGGATGCATTGGGATTGGGAAATTCGGATGTGTCCGAATTTCTGAAAATTTGTACGAATTTTGATTCAGAACGCAACGAATCACACATGTCTACTATATACAAAAGTATTAAAGGAGAATTATGGGGTCAGGGCTTTTCCCCATAGTTCTCCTAAGGGTAACGGGAGGACACAAAATAGAATCCTCCCGTCACCCTAAGCTCAGTATACCGCGTGCTACAGCTCGCGGTATACTGAGACGCCGCAGCTGAAGCAGATCCCGACAATTATGTCTGGATCCGCCCAGGTGTGTGAGTAACAGCTGGCTCTGCCTATCTAGAGGCAGAGCCAGCTGAACCCGCTCCCTCCCCCATCCATTCGCTAGTCAGCGCTGCAGGATCAGAGCAGGGAGGGGGGAATCCAGTCCCTCCCCTGTCACGGCAGAGAGCCGTGATAGGATCGAGAAGTGAGGGAACGCCGGTATGTGTTCTCTCACTTCCCGATCTACTGAGCTGAGCTGTGACAGTCTCATTGTCACAGGTTGGCTAGAACTATGAGGAGAGTGAAAAGCACTCACCTCATAGTTCTCCTTTAAGCACCTTCATAGCAGGAGACATCGTGATAGTTTTTCCATGAGATATAAAGCTCTCCAGCATCCCTAAGCTAAAGGCACCAATAGGTCTGTAGAGATTGCCGAGAGGCGTACAAGTGATTTTTATATATTGTAATAACATTATCCAATTCTTGCATGACCAGCTAAGCTCTGAATGTGCGTCTCACCACCGCGTGATCTACATTTTTAGAGATGATAAGAGCTGTACGCTGGGCCCCCTTGTAGTATTGATTGTCATGGTGAGCTGGATTTTCTATCTCCTCTCTATAAAGCTTCACATGGAAATGACCCGGCAGCCTCCCAGGGGTCTATTAGAGAAGACATAAAGCCCCCAATCGTTTAATCCTCATGATGAGCTAATGATGAAGTCGCTGAGTACAATAAGAACTCCATGTCTTTAGCCGGGACATGTCCCATTTATCAAGGCCGTTTAAATGTGTGGAAGACGTGCTTAAGAATCTTCCAATCATTTCGCCTGGAAGGATAATTTAACCTGGAAGATGTATCAGTCAAATGCTGTCCCCATAAATCTCTGTACATTGAGGAGGAATGAAGTGAAGGAAACACAAGTAAGATAATGAAATCCATAGTATAAGGAAATGTATTGCGCTAGTTGTGTGTCGGCTCAGCTTTATTAAAGTACGGCTTCAGGATATTTGTAGCCATGTGGTTTTTTTTTAACCTATATCATCCCTAAAGGTTCCCATACACCTTACGAATATCGGCGGATTTTCGTATGCAATCGCGTTTTCGTCCGATATTCGTAATGTTTAATTTTTAATTTACATAGCATTTGGGGTTGAATAAAGACATACGTCCATCAAGTCCAACCCATATAGGTCCACGCATCATCTCATTCTTAGGAATACTTGTATCCCTGAATATTACGGTCCCTCAGGAAATCGTCCAAAAGTTGCTTGAACAATTCTACACTCTTAGCTGAAATCACTGCCGGTGGAAGTGAGTTCCAGACTCTAAACGCTCTTACCGTGAAGAACCCCCTTCGCCCCTTGTGCTGGAATTTTTTCTCCACCAACTTTAGGTGGTGGCCTCTAGTCTTTGTAATGGAGTTCATCTTAAAGAGTTTGTTGCCAATGTTGCTACCACCATTGAACATTTTGTACATGAAAATCATATCCTCCTTAATCTCCTTACTTCCAACGTAAACATGTTTAAGTTCAGTAGCCTTGTCTCATAGCTCTGGTCCTCCATTCCCCTAATTAGTTTGGTTGCCCTCCGCTGTACTCTCTTCAGTTCAAGGACATCCCTTCTCAGTACCGGCGACCAAAACTGGACCTCGTACTCCAGATGTGGCCGAACCAATGATTTATATAGAGGCACAATTATAGACTTGTCCCTGCAATACATCCCCTTCTTAATACAGGACAAGACCCTGCTAGCTTTGTTTACCGCAGCCTGGCACTGCAAGCTACCATTCAGTTTGTGGTCTACAATGACAATGTTGATGGGCAGTGTACAACCGCAAATACTGTACAATCGTACGCCTTTTGACTAACCAGCAAGTTAGAAAACTTCGGCCGATCGTACGATTTTCGCAAGGTTGGTGGCGTTTCTGTACGTCAAAATTCGTACGATTTACACTGCACATGCGCAGATGGAAAAATGTGCGGTCTAATACCGCAATTCGTTCAGGTGCTTTCTTTTAATTACTGCTGATCCAGCCTTGCGATAATCGGGGCAGGATGGGGCCGCCGTACGAAAATCGTACGACGGTTCGATCATCGGACGAAAAGTGTCATCCGATGATTGCAAGGTGTATGGGCAGCTTAACTTACAGCATATATAACCCCAAAACAAACATTTTATATAACCCTCAGATGTGGTGACTGCATTTGTTTTCTTTTTTCAGGCATTTTTTTCTTCATTTTTTCCTGGTGATCCAGCCACACTTCCTGTCCTAGGGTGACAACACTCACTCACTCTACCGTGTTTGTGAAGAAGCAGCATTGACACCCTAGGCTGCCCCTCTTCTTTTTTTTTTCCTCCATTACATACAGGGGAGTTTATTTGTAGTTCACAAAAGATCAAAAGATAAGTGGGAAGGCAGATAACATTGTTTTAGATTTCAGTTCAAAGCACAATAAGTTACAAGGACAACTGATTTCTGGCAGGATCAACAGGAACATTTAAAATCTAACCACTTCAGTATGTGTCTGATTATGCAGTGGCCCAGTGACATGCCGTGCCTTCTGTGCTGGGTGAGGCATCCCCCGTCCCGCCGAAGCTCCTCCCCGTCCCGCCGAAGCTCCGGCCCATCCTGCCAAAGCCCCACCCCCAGCTCGGTAATCAAGCTGTGTGGGGAGGAGGAGTGGAGGAGACAGGTAGGAGCCTCCCTGTCCGTCACTTGCTTGACACTGGTGAGGCATCGATGTCCTCACTGTTTGTTTGTTTTTTTATTAGACAGCTTGGACCAATGGCGCTTTGCCATTGGTCCAAGCCATCCACAGAGCTCACGCCTCTAACACAAAGTAGAGGCTGTGACAGTTCTTGCCTCACCAAGTTAGGTTACACAAGCAGTGGGGAAGCCCGCTGCTGTGTAACCTAACTACCTGTCAAAAGCCGGATGCAGCGCCGCCTGTAATTAGCAGGCAGTGCTCCGTCCATGACAGGTTACACATCGGGGAGGCTTTCCCTGCTATGTAACCTGTTAGATGGCGATCTGAATGGAGAAAAAGCTGTCAGCTTCAGACTTGAAGCTGACACCTTTTTTTCTTCATAATACTAGGTGAGGCTCGGCTCTGCCTCACTTGTCTCCTCTGACTGCACGTCCCTGCAGTGGCTGTTTGTTCTCATTCAGCCCCACTGCAATCGAGCAGTGTATGGTCAGCTTTAATCACACGAGTGACCAAACAAAATTCAATTTCCTTGGGAAAATAAAACAGCTCATATAAATGTTTGCCTAAAGTCCCGCTTTAAGCTTTGGGTGACTCTATGGTGCCACTTTGAAAACTCTTATACTAAAAGACCTAACTTCTGGTTTAAGGTACATATACAACCCAAAATCTTTTGTTTAACTTTGGATAGAGTTGGGGAGGGTTAAAACGATGGCCATTTTTTGTTTTTGTTTAAGTGCATCAGGTACAGGTCTGCAAATGATCTGTTCTTTTGTTGCAAGGAAAGAAAATGAAAGTGTTAATTGTTAGCATTTTGCAAAGTCAACAGCTTGTCTTAAATTAATAATCAAGTTGGGTCAGACTTTTACTTGAAGTTGGGGCAATGTCATCAGCCTTCTCCGGTTCATGATACAAAACCATATGTTTGAATGTAAGTCTGTGAATGAGCTGTAGCCGTCTCTAGTCATTGTGTGTTTTGTGTGTGTAACTGCTTAGCACGTTCTGTGCCTTTTGTGTAATTCTAAATGATGCCTATGGCCCGATGTCAGGAGGGGGGAGGTCCCGAGGCGGGAGGTGATTAGAGGGCAGCTTATTATGAGCTAATGAGGCATCGCGCCCAGCTGGGATTCAGTGCTTGACAGGCAGCACAATGTGTTATTACAGATTTATGGCCAAGATCACAGCACCAATGAATTTTACCATAACACTCTGCCCTCCCCCCACCCTATTACCCTCCTAAACCACCCTCCTGGGTGCTCAATCTTTATTTCCCCCCCCTTGCTAACATCCTTCTTTTTCAGCGGTACAAATGCCATAATGCTGCTTTACAATTGGAAAGTGTGCTTATTGTTATTGTTCTAGCCAAACAAGAGTTAGATGTAACAATTGTCTGGCAGTCCGGTTGATAAGCATACGCGGGAGCCGATATTAAGGTTCTACATAAGGGATTGATGAGTTAAAAATACTGGAAAAGTTATACACTGCCTGGCCACAAAAAAAAGTCACCAATTGGAGATTTAGCTATATACTGAATATATATATATACTGAATATACTGAATGACCAGGTTTTTCCACCAATGGATTTTTTCTTCCCTGATGACACCAACATATTCCAAGATGACAATACCAGGATGCATCGGGATCAAATTATAAAAGAGTGGTTCAGGGAGCATGGGACATTATTTTCACACCACAGAGTCCAGACCATAACCCCATGGAGAATCTTTTGGATGCGCTGGAGAAGACTTTACACAGTGGTCCAACTCTCCCATCATCACTACAAGATCTTGGTGAAAAATGAATGCAAGTCTGGACGGAAATAAACGTTGTGATAAGCTTATTGAAACAATGCCAGAGCGAATATGCGGCATATTCGCAGCTTAAGGAGGCCCAATTAAAATTAGGGAGTGTGACCTTTTTTTGGCCAGGCAGTGCATATTCTGGAAAAGTTTGTTTGGTATCAAAATGATCTTAACACACCACTAACATATTGTGATAACCTGACCATTCGAGTGTAGATGTTAAATTTGCTATGCAGGGCTGACATCCACTGGCCATTGTTCTACCGATAAGCTTAAACTGTCATCTCCTGGAGGATTTGCCTCCTCACAGGAGGCCTATTGGCTAAGTGACCTTGGGATTGAGTAATGACTCTCTGGGTCATCACTGAGGCCTGGTACAAATGGACTTGGATTTATGAGACCTTAGTGACCCCAACAGTTAGTGTTTTGTCTTCTTTTTTCCCATTTTTGAGTAGCCTAATTCCTCTATTTACTCAAAGCTAAACTCCAGCCTTCCCTTTGGTCTTGTACAGTTGTGTAAGCTTCTCTTCTGTACTGATATTACTTACTCTGATTTTACTGCACACCATGAGCCTCCCACAATGTGCAGTAGAAGCTGCAGTAAGTCAGATAGAGCCCGCTTCTATGCCTGGCTGGAGAATGCCCAGCATCATCCAGCTCTTGCTCCCCAGTCAGACTGTCCCTGGCAGTCCATTTCATTCATTGGGTTTCATTTATTTCAATCATGGAGGCTAAGCACCACGTGTAGGTGTTACCTACGGCGATTCTCATCAAATACACAATATGCACGGGTGTTAATATGGGAGCTCCAGTCTCCGCTCCAGCTATGAAATAATTCTGTTTGTTTTGCTGGCTTTTCATCGATCATATGTATTACTTTTAGGGATTTTAAAGTATAAGCTGCTTCTTCAGCAAGGACTGCGAATGCCTCAGGGTTCACATATCTTGATGCTGTATGAAAAAAACTGAAGTATATTGCAATTTTTTTCCTTTTGCTTCCATGTTTGAAGTTCCACGTATTTAAGAAGTCCATCTATACATAGATAGCAGCTGTTCTCTATGGTGTCCTTCCTATTCTGCCTGCTGTTCCATGACTTAAAGGAGAACTATGAGGCGAGTGCTTTTCACTCACCTCATTGTTCTAGCCGACCTGTGACAATGAGACTGTCACAGGTCGGCTCAGTAGATCGAGAAGTGAGCGAACACATACCGGCGTTCGCTCACCTCTCGATCCTGTCACGGCTCTCTGCTGTGACAGTGGAGGAGCTGGATTCCCCCCTCCCCGCTCCGATCCGCCAGCGCTGTCACCAGATAGGCAGAGCCAGCTGTCACTCACGCAGCTGTGCGGATCCAGACATAATTGTCGGGATCCGCTTCAGCTGCGGCGTCTCAGTATACCACGAGCTACAGCTCGCGGTATACTGAGCCTAGGGTGACGGAAGGACGCTAGTTTGTGTCCTCCCGTTACCCTAAGGAGAACTATGGGGAAAAGCCTTAACCCCATAGTTCTCCTTTAAATATCTGCTGTATGAGCCTAGGCCAAAGTGAGCCACAAATGCCCGGCCCTTGTTTTCTGACTTCAAGAGTCATGACCTCAAAGGCGACTTCCCCTGGTTTTATAGCAAATTAGCATCTTGCTAAAGTGTTCTTGCCTCATCCGCCCCATAGAGGATGAAGCTCATTTTCTTTTCTAAGTAATTATTGGGTAATAAACTCCCCTCAGTCGGTCCTTTAGTCCCAGAAGAGCATTCAGTATTGAATCAATAGGTGGAAATTTATAGTATCTAGGATCAGTCAGGCTGGACACCACAACCTTGTTATAACACATGTAACTGAGAATGAGATAACTCTCCACCCAAAGCTGAATGTGAGCTGAACAAGAAAATACGGTACATCTAATGCATGGCTAGAGGCATGTTTTTTGTCATCTTTTCTGAAGCTTTAATGTGTGGTATATAAATAAGCATTTCTTTTTAATACAGACTTATTATTAGTGATTTATATGTTGTAAATATACGGTATGTTACTGAAATCTATTCTTAGCACTTTGATCATTCGGGTTCGCTCACACCAGCAATGTTGCCCAACACAGTGCCAGCACAAGAACAAGGCAATTTTTATTAATATACAGTAAATATTACAATTATAATTATTACTGATGATAATAATAATATTATCATTATTACTATTATTTAGCATTTTTCATATTGATCTATATGGCGCAGACAGTGCTGCATACATTTCCTATACATAAGCAATCTATACTTTGGCATATTCTTTTTTATTCTGGATACAATGGGGAAGGATTGGAAGCCCTGTCAGGTTTTCATTGCTGTCTATCTCCCTACAGGATAGATTCCCCTTCTCTAGTGGTTTGTCCGGGTGACCAATATCCCCAAGACAGAATGCAATAGGAAATACCCAATTTTGTTTTTCAACTGGAACAGAAATAAAGGGAAAATCTTCAAATAGGGGCACCAGTTCCCTTAACAACTAAGGAGATTTTATCTCACTTGGTTAAGATTTCCTTTTACTTCATGTTGCAATTTAATGACAGTAAATGAATGGAAGTCTTCCTAACAGGACATAGACAGAAAATAATACACTTACAGAGCCGTAAATCATTCCCTTCTCCATCCAAAACTATAAAAAAAATGTTGTGACTATACACACAAACTTTCATTGATTACTTCTAAATGCATTTGTTTGTTTTACTTTAATTTTTATGGATTTTCAGGTAAAACAAAATGCTCTATGTGTGTTATGTCAAGCTGCCAGCAATTTATATTGTGTAATAATAATGCACATTTTTGTCAGTGTGTACAAAATGCATTGGAATGATCTATTTCTGTCCGGGATTCCCAGTGACATCAGGAGGCTGATAATCTGATTAGGGGTTTGTTATGACAACTTGTGAGGACACAATGTAGTGTGGGTGTATGTATAGAGTATATGTTTGTATGTATGTCATACAAGGAGATGTAACACTGACTGTGGTTTTGTATACACTTGTGTCATCACTAGTTGGAGCCATCCGGACTGGAAAGGACTGGTCTCACCTTGCTTTTAGCATTAAATTTCTGTGTTCTGTTATTATATCAGCATGTCTTTACCTTTTAAATATACCATTGAAACAGTTTTGTTATATCTGTTCAATAAGATCAAAAAGTATTTGGTGATCCTGCCAGAAAGCTACTAAGATGATATAATCCAATGTATATGTATTTTTGTATGACTTGTGCTCTTTGTATTTTGATAACAGCATAAATATGGATAATGGCAAATTGGTATTAATATCTTCTGTAGGTATTTTATCAATCATATCCACTCTTAATGACTCTTTATTATATATTTATATACACATATATTGCCAAAAGTATTGGGACACCCCTCCAAATCATTGGATTCAGGTGTTCCAATCACCTCCATGGCCAGAGGTGTATAAAATCACGAACCTCGGCATGCAGACACTTCTACAAACATTTGTGAAAGAATGGGTCGCTCTCAGGAGCTCAGTGACTACAAGCGTGGTACCGTGATAGGTTGCTACCTGTGAAATAAGTCCATCTATGAAATGTCCTTGCTGCTAAATATTCCACGGTCACCTGCTAGCGGTATTATAACAAAGTGGAAGCAACTGGGAACAACAGCATCTCAGCCACGAAGTGGTAGGCCACGTAAAATGAGAGAGCGGGGTCAGCGCATGCTGAAGCGTACAGTGCGCAGAAGCCGCCAACTGTCTGCAGAGTCAATAGCTACCGACCTCCAAACTTCTTGTGGCCTCCAGATTGGCACAACAACAGTGCATAGAGAGCTTAATGGAATGGGTTTCCATGGCCGAGCAGCTGCAATTTTTTGGTAGGGCACCTATCTTTGCTGATCCACATTTGCTGCACTGTTCAATTATCAGTGCTTTCTTATCAGTTAACATTGTTCCCAGCAATCTCTGTGGAGGTGTCCTCTAGTCCTCCTAACACACCTCTTGTCCTAAGATGACAACGCTGGTTTTCCCTACAGTACAGTGCAGTGAGTGAATGAGAAAGTTCCAAAAAAGTGGACTTTACATTTAATGAATAGTATAGATAACAGGAAGAGGCTGTGTTTGACCCAACAAATTGGTTGGGGAGATGTGTAAAGGCCATACACATCTTCCCGCCTGGCTCTTAGCAACCTGGCATGCTGCCCGCATACACATCTCTGCGTCCGCTAAGAGTCAGGCTGGGAGATGTGTATGGGAGGGGGGTGTAGAGAGAAAAAAGTCAGCTGACCCAGCTCCTCTCCTTTAAGTGGTGCCCAGGGTCATATGTGCCATACCCTGGATACACCACTGGTTTGAGCATCAAGCAACCACAACCGAATTCCCTGTGGGGTGGGGGTGGGGGGCGTTACATTTAGTATGTCGCTGTGTGTAATAAAAGGGTCACCTAGGTGTGCTCTGGGACCAAGCTCAGCTAACCCATAAAAAGCTTCATTTTCTCATACACTAGACGGCAGTAGACACGGTCCCAAAGTATCAAGCAAAATCTGAACTTTTCTTGTACAATGATCACTTTAAAAGCTGCATAAGCATCGTGGTTAAATCTGTTCATGATTGCCCTGCCCTGTCAGGAAAGTAGAGTCACCCTTTAAAAAGAACCCTACAGAGGAAAACTGCACACTATAGAAATTGTACCTCTAATATAATAAAAAAATATCGGGCATGGACTGAGAGCCCGACAGTGTCAGGAGAGAGGAGGGGACCCGGCGGCATACCTCATCCCACCACAAAGATAGCCGCCAGCAGGCGTCGATTAGATGACCACGCATGCGCGATGACGTCACTGCGGGGTGTCACCCGGTATCTGCTCTGGGTGACACCCGGCCTCGGGACGCCCCTGCTACCGCCCCTTTTCTTGCCAGAGCATCCCAGGTTCCTAAATGCTCTTAGCATCCTGCGATGCTCTGGCTGGCATCCCCCCTGCTCCTGGCAACCAGTGATGTTAGTGATGGGCTGGACACAGGACAGAGGCACTGGTAACATTCGCCACCATCACCAATTCCCCAACCCCCTACCTGGCGGTAATGTGCGGCACCAACAACATCCCAATCCACCCCACCCCTAGTAATGTGCATGGCGCCCCTGGCTACATTGATATCCTGGGAATCAGTGGGGATGATCCCTACGCCATCCTCACCTAGGCAAAGTGGGGGGGGG
>NW_017306395.1:584347-588237 GCF_000935625.1 Nanorana parkeri
GGGGGGGGCGCACCTCATTATAACAAAAAGAGGGATTTACTTTTTGTAACATATATCTGTGATCTCTATGTGATTATGAAGCGGGATGAGGGAGGAAGTTTGGTGAGTGAAGATCCACTTTAAATTTATGTGACACAAGACCAGAACTAAATTCCAGCTTAGTGTCCAGGAACCGGTTTCATCAGCCAAGTTTCTTATGCAAATTCCAGTTTTAATGGGTTTATTGTCCCTGGTTATGTATGTAGATTTCAGTTCACAGAGGGACAATAAAGGGGATATTAATAGCTGCGGGAAAAGGTGTGTAATTGTGTATTCAGCCCGGGGATTGTGGACAATGTGGATCATTTGTATAGAGAGTTGTAGTGAACCAAATACATTATTAGATAAACTGTGCGGGAAATAAAGTGACCAGATCAGTTCAAGACAGATTCCGATTGGCTGCTGCACATTGTACACTTTGTGCTTAGCTCTATGTTCCAGATTTAATGAGGTGGTAGACTGATAAACTTATTTCTCTGCCACTTCTGCTCTCAGCATGCCCCTTGTTGGCACATAAGCACCGCAGCACAACTAATTGGTCCCCTGTGCTGCACGTTAGCGTGCCCATTTTACTGTGCATTGAAGAAGAAACTCTAGCTGGTAACAAAATGAACCCTTGCAGTGGGGCTATCCCTGCGCTGAAAGGGTTAACTGCTCGTTTTGGTCTAGGGGCTGGAATAGAGAAGATACACTCACCTGATCATCGGTCCTGTGGTAGTCAGCAATCACCTTTCTACCCCTCCACTCTGGCAGTGGTATACCCCTCGGTGTCCTCAGGTCTAATGCAAGTCAGTCCTTGACCCACCAGAGCCCAGGGGAGAAGAGGCTGTGGGGGCCGGTCTAATAGCCCGGTGGGATTTAGAATCAGGTAAGTAAATCTTCTTTAATCAGCCCCTAGACCAAAAGAAGCAGTTAACCCTTTGCAGTGGGGGGATAACAAGGATTCATTTTGTTAATTCCCGGAGTTCTACTTTAAGGCCCTATTCACACCCGAGCATTTTGTTGTGCATTTCTCTACATGTGATAATACCTGAGAAGAATCGCATTGTTTTCAATGGCGCCTGTTCACATCTGAGAGTTGTGTCACTCAAAAAAGTACATCAGCTTTTTATTCTGGCAGAATTGCCCCATGGACTTCAATAGGAGCGCCAAAAAAACACCAGAAAACTGTGCGTAACCTGCTTTTTCCTAAGCTTTTGCATCTAACAAAGTCTCCTCTTTGTAACTAGCTTTCAATTGACTGAAAGATTTGGGGGTCATAGTAGACAACAGATTGAATAATAGCTTGCAATGCCAGGCTGCGGCAAACAAAAGCGAGCAGAGTACCGTCTTGTATTAAAAAGGGAATGTACTGTAGAGACAAACCGATAATTTTGCCACTTTATAGATCACTGATTTGGCCTCATCTGGAGTCTGCGGTTCAGTTTTGGTCACCAATCCACAGAAAGGATGTCCTGGAGCTGGAGAGAGTCCAGAGAAGGGCAACTAAACTAATTAAGGGGGTGGAGGACCAAAGCTATGAGACAAGGTTACTAAATTTAGACTTGCTCAAGCTTGAAGTGAGCCGATTAACAGGGGACATGATTTTAATGTACAAAATGTTTGGTTGTCATGGCAACATCAGTAAACAGAAAACTCCCTAGCAAGGACTAGAGGCCACCACCTAAAATTGGTGGAGAAAAGATTTAACCACAAAGAGCGTAGGGGGCTTCTTCTCAGTCAGAGCGGTTACATTTTTGAACTCGCTGCCACAAGCAGTGGTATCAGCCAGTGGCGTCCCGAGGCTGGGTGTCACCAGTGGGCGGGGACCGGGTGACACCCCGCCGTGACGTCATCACTAACGCGCCTGATGTTCCCGCGTGTGCGCGATGATGTAATCGTGCATGCGTGGTGGGCTTTTTGACGCCTGCCGGCGGCCATCTTGGTTATGCCGGCAGAGAGAGGAGGGGACGTTCACCCGGCGGATAAGGTATGCTGCCGCGTCCCCTCCTCTCTCCTGACACTGTCGGCTCTTGGTCTGTGACCAAGGGCCCGACATTTCATAAGGGGTGACACCAAAATGACTGTCAGTCATTTTGGTGTCACCCCTCCAATGGTGGCATCCGGGTGCTGGCCGCACCCCCCTTGTGACGCCACTGGTATCACGCATTTAGATACCTTCATAAGAGACCATAACATACAGGGGTACAGGCACTCTTAAAACCTAGAACCACACAGGGACTCACATACACATACGCACGCACTACACACACACACTTACACATAAGGTTGAACTTGATGAACCTGTGTCTTTATTCAACCTTAAATACTATGTAACTATGTAAAAATAAACACGCTCAAGTCTTAAACCCTGAAAAGCATGTAAACAATTGCGCAAAAACATAAAATGCACTTCCAGATCTCCTGAGAACGTACATACTAATAATGTCAATCTGCCCTAAGTCCCCGTTCACACGCTCGCATTCAGTGAAAACGCCCCAAACACGCACAAAATGCACAAGTTTGCCATGCTTTCACAGAACACGTTTATCGGTGCATCCCTAATATTAACCATAGCAACAACAAAAATCGAAGTAGCGGGATGGAAAATGTTTCTCAAACGATCAGATTTCTAATCGTGAATGCAGATTTTGCTCTGGACACTGGAAGATCGAATGTTGAATCAAATGATATTTCGAGAGACATTTGTCAAGTCTCTGACGTTATTATCAAATGTTGTGATGAGATTTTTCATATGAACCTCCATACCACAATCTACTCGTGCATGGCCAGCTTTTTATTAGTAGTACCACCTCCAAGTTTCCAAGAAGAGGGTGACTCAGTGCACCTCTTTCTGTCCATTTCAGACGTGTCCTTTAATAGATCAGTCTGTAAAGGCATCAGAAGTAACATAAAATATGCATGCAGATGAAAGCCATCGGGGGGCCGGGATGGGGGATATAGAGTGCATGCATGTGTAATAAGCCTTAATTTGTGAATGGACATGGAATGTGTGCTTGGGTGTAGCCGGAAATCCCTGTCACTCAGGCATCCACCCGCACCATCACACACAAGTAAATGAGTTTGGTCAAACACTGTAGATTTTATCTGACTGTGAACTGAAAACAGAGGAGCTCTCCCGGCCTACGGGGCACAAGGGGGGTCACGGCGGACAAGTGGTGAACCCTTCCTGACCTACACGGAGGGGGAGGAGGATGGGAAATGGGGGTAAGGGAAGGATCAGGCACAGGTGCACGGATTCTGGTCTCAATATCAGAGTCAAGTGTACAGTCTTTGTGCTGCCTCTGAGAATGCTGTGTCTGGCTCTGTCCCTGCCGTGTCCCCGGGGAGGCCTTCCATTCTCACTGTTACCTGCGCCAGGTGAGGGGGAAGTGCAACCAAGTTTCCAACACTCAAAAAAATTAATCACTGACATTCCTGCGTCCGCTAGTAAACAGCGATCCTCTGCCTTGTAATGAGGACCTGTCCTTAGTTACGGCACTCATGAACTGGGATGTTCAGTAATGTACTATTTTGCCTTATATTTTTTCAGTCATATTTTAGCTTTAAAGAATGTCATGAAGTGCAATTATTCTTTCTGCCATCCTTTCCCGACCTCAGAGAGTGAGCCACCCTCACTCTTGGTAGACACATGCTTGCCGAGATCTGACGCCCATGGCCCCCTGCTTCTATGGGGCTCCCCTATATCCATCTCCCAGCCAGGAAACAAAGGAAGAAGAGCCCCATAGTCTTATATGAGGCTCTATAGAAAAAGTGCAGCCAGGATTGAGGGGACTTCAGTGTGGGATGTAAACAAGCATGGTAGGCAACAGGCAGGACCATCATTAGAAATCATGCCCCCTTTACATGAC
>NW_017306395.1:588254-608255 GCF_000935625.1 Nanorana parkeri
ATGCATTAATCACGCGGTTCCATGAGATTAACACACGCTATCACGCAACACATCTACCGTGCATTACAGTGCGGCAAGTGCCTTTAATTGTCATTCATTTGAATTGCACCCCAAATGCACCTTCTGGCCGCAATGCTTTTGGGTGGGCACAGATCACACCACCGTGTTGCAGGCACATGCACACCAGTGTGTGTCTGCTGGTGTGAGTAAGCCCATACACATCTCCGCATTTGGCTCACAGCAAACTGGGACGCTCCGGCCAGGGTCCTGCCCGGCTCCTGGCAACCTGTGTGTGAACATTCATTCTGCGCAAATGAAAAGAAAAACAAATGTTTCAAAACATCTCCAACTCTCTTAGCTGGGCTTCTCTGAACTTCCTGTCTAGTACAAGATTACAAGGGACAGAGCAGTCTCCAGCAACTGTCCATCTAATAGCTTGGAGAAGGGAGGAGGGGGGAGCAGGGACGTCACTTCCCTTGACGTGTCTGTGTGTTTGTGGAGACACACAGCTTGGTAGCACACATAAGAGTGGCTCCATAGCCACCCTAAAACAGGATATCAGAGCCAGTGCTCAGGGGATCAGCTGATTCTGCAGGAAACTAAGGGGGCTATTAACAAAAGGGTGAAGAGTTTGGAGAAGGCAGGAGAAGTGAACAATCTAGGACAACATAGCTGAACCAGAATATGAGCTGAATTAGAGAATTTTTCTAAATCAGCTATTTTGGCTTAGATTGTTCACTTCTCCTGCCTTCTCCAAACCCTTCACGATTTTGTGAATAACCCTGGAAAACGTTTAAACATCAGGAGCAGCATTCATTGTAAGTGATTTCATCAGCATTTGAAATAGCTTAAAAACCTTTCGACTTTAATATCACTTTAAATACACTTTAAATAGAGACAAATGCTGATGTAACACTTTTCTTGACACTGAATGCTTAGGCACTTAAAGGGTTATTAAACCCTCAGGTGTTTTTGCATATATCCACTGCTGGCAAGCAGTAGATATATGCAAAAAGTGTAAAAAAAAAAAATGCTTTAAAAGCATTTAAACTTACCTGTGTCTTCCCCGCGCGCTCACGTCCAAAAATGTGAAAATTCTCGGGCGGCCGCAAAACATCTTGGGGCGGGCGCATGCGCAGTTCACATTTTCAGCCGGGAGACGAGGAGAGACACAAGGTAAGTATATGGACGGCGTGCACCCGCATGCAGACAGCGTGGGACAGTGACTTCATTTAAGGTAAGTGCTTTAATTAACATTGTGGGAAGGGAAACATATCTTTGACTTTAATGTCACTTGAAACAAAATTTGGATTCAATTAAAAAGTCAGATACTGTTATAAAACAAAGATCTGATAAAATCACTAAATGCAATTAATGACTGTAGAGGAAACATTCATATTTACTAAACACAGATGTCATAGAAATGCTCTACAAGCCATTTTGTAATTTATTGTTATTAAACGTGTATCTTTTAGTTTCAATCTACAGACACTGTCTAAAACTGAGTGCCAAAATATTCAAATATCACTTCCTTGCAATGTAACAAGATGGTGGCGTGCCTGTACAGAGAAAAACTGCACCCAGAACTAGTTTTCTGCTTAGATTTGACTCGTGGCTTTTACTAGAGGCCCGCACAGTGTGTGAAGTCAGGGGGTAGGGGGGAACTTGACATTTTGGGCTTATAGAAAGTGAGTTGAATGATATTTTATGTTATTCAACATGGTGGACGATCAGCGCCAGACCGCTGCATCAGTGGGTTTTTTGTGCCAGCCCACCAATGACGTTGAGCCAGATCTCACGCTTGCACCGTACGAGATCTAGGGGAACTTGTTAATGAAGGATAACAAGCAGTGCCAGACCTGGGTCATACGTGATCTAGAATAGCTTATTATTGAAGGAGAACAAGCCATGCCAGATATCGTATGGTGCATGCACCATACAAAATTTGGCATATGCTCCACATGCCATCTGGCAAGCTTGTTGCTGATAGATAACAAGCCATGCCAGGTATCGTATGGTGCATGCACTATACAAAATTTGGCATATGCTCCATATGCCATTTGGCCTGCTTGTTTTTGATAGATAACAAGGCATACCAGATCTTGGTAGGTGCATGCACCATATTAAATTTGACATATGCACCGCACATCATCTGGGGCGACTTGTTATTTCATTAACAAGCTGCCCCAAATCACATATGGCACATGTACGAGATCTGGTGAGCTTTTTCTGGAAGGCACTGGCGATGTAGGCAGGGTCTCAGAAGTGCCTCCTGGGAAGGCCATGTCACCAGTGCCTCAGAGAAACCGGGAGGTAGGGAAAATGAACTTTTTGACGTTTTTGGATGGGCATGCACTGCCAGCCGCACCATGGCTTTTTTGGGTTTTGGGGGTAAAGGTCTGGTTTAAGGGCTTGAAGAAAAATCAATCAACTTATAAAACACCGGTACCACATTTATGACTAAGCAGATGAATACGTCTACACCTTTTTTGGTGCGGTGCAATCAGTTCTAGTATAACTGTTCCTTTTAACCTCCCCAGCGTGGTAAATACCGTTCTGAATATTGTCCAATCCTTTGATGCCGAGGCGGCTTGGCAGCCAGACATAGGAAAGGATGAAAAGCCAAATGCTTCCTCCAGAGAAAGGTCCTGTTTAACAGAAACAAATTGCTGAGCACTTTTCCATGACACGACTAGAGGCGGGAGCAAGCTACAGTAGTCAGCCTCTCAGCTGCAGGCTGTGCCTATGAAAGGCCGATCTGTCCCGGCTCATTCATCCGAGCCCTGCGGGAGCCCCAGCCATGAAAGACTCTTGTTTGCCTTGTACTCTTTAGTGCGGAAGTACAAAACGGAACATTCTACAACGACATTCGAGGTGGCCTGATCTGCTGTGTGTGTGCGTGACTCACCCTGTTTGTTACGACTTGTCCCTTTGAAGGTCATGGTACCATTTTCTTTTTTTTTCCCCAGGTCCCCTCGTAGGCACTCAAGCACGTATTGCTTGAACGATGATTCACTGCAAATCAATACTTCCATTCCTCATCCTGACATCTGTATATACATAAATACATAGATTTATACCGGCTACATTTTCTTTTTGTATGGGGGGAAAAAAAGACATTTTCTAATATATCTGGAGTGCCCGCAAACAATGAATAATGAAGAGGTATTTTCTGCGAGGGCTGTATGACCTATTGTGGCTTATACATGAATACTAATCTGGTTAACGGTTTTGTCACCTACTGTACAATAAAGCAGCGCTGATCCACTTTAAAGCTGAAGTTTAATCTGCTTATATTTTTGCTTCCCTGCTCATTAACATGCTAATTACATTTTTACATTAAACCTTTTCATGTTCATTACATACCTTCTTTAAACCCAGTGATCACGGGGTCTCTGTGCTTCTCTCTGCACTGCAGATTGATCTTAAAAGAAAGAAATGTGGAGTAGAATATAACAAGGGAGTGAGGAAAACAGATTTGTTTACTGAATAAGATATCCAGAAACAAAGACAGAGTACTGCATGGCAACTGGTATGGGAATCACTGTGAAAAAGAAACACAATACAAGCAGTCCCCGAGTTACATACATCCGACTTACATCCGACTCCTACTTACAAACAAAGGCTATTACTGTACAGCAGGGGTAGTTATAATGCTATTGCGCTCATGCCAACGAGGAGTGCCCACCTTTTTGGGTCTGGTTCGTAGTACTGTATATACATTACAGGAAGTTGACTCTTGTTAGACGAGCAGACGAGAGGTGCCCGCCTCTTCGTCCGGGTCACTGTGAGGTTTTTACTGTTGTCTGTATCCTCATTAGGAAGATTTAATCTCACTTCCTGTCCTTGAGACAACAGGAAGTGAGAGGAAATCTACCCCTAGGAAGGGAAATTCACTCCTGTAAAAATGATCATGGAAAAAGGTGTCTCCACTGAAGCTTTATCACCAATCCAAAATTTTCAAGATCCAATTGTTACAGGGACAGAAAGTGAGGTGAAATCTTCTGAACAGGGGCACACGCAGCAGAACAAAGTTTACAGGGGGTAAATCCTTCCCTATGCTATCCAAAACAAAACAAAAACATTTTGGATGAAGTTGCACTTAAAAAATTTACCTGTTCCAACTTACATACAAATTCAACTTCAGCACAAACCTACAGTCCCCATCTTGTTCGTAACCCGGGGATTGCCTGTACACAAATATTAAAATGTAAATAAATCTTTATTAGGTATGAAAGAACAATGGTAAAAATTGGTTGAAGTGGGTAAAGAGCCGGCAGGCATTGTTTCATTAGATTATATATGAGAATCAGAATCCCCCCCCATGAATAGTCCTGCTTAGGAATATAGGGATTATATATATAACTACTCTATGCATCGCAGGCAGATAATGGTTGGAGGGGTTGGCAGGGTGCTGTATAGATATGTGCACTGCCCAAAAATGTGTTTAGTTTCCTTTTCAGGATTTGGGTCCGAAAGTCAAATCGTTTCAGGATTCGGATTCGGACGAAATTCGTTAGTGGTAGTCTGTACGACTTGTGACTCTTATG
This sequence comes from Nanorana parkeri, assembly GCF_000935625.1. Classification (NCBI taxonomy): domain Eukaryota; kingdom Metazoa; phylum Chordata; class Amphibia; order Anura; family Dicroglossidae; genus Nanorana; species Nanorana parkeri. The sequence continues at coordinate 592,805 of NW_017306395.1, forward strand.
TCACTTTGCTGCAACGGGAAAAAAAAGAAAAGTCGTACAGACTACTGCTAACGAATTTCATAAAAAATGTAGTTATCGGAAATTTCGATTCGATTTCATTCGTGATTTCTGTTATTTGGAGATTGAGATATATACAAATCTCCGATTAACGAACATTCGTATGAATAACGAATCTTTCCGAAATGAATCACACATGTCTAGTGCTGTACGTAGCTTCCTAAAAAAACACCACGGTACTCCTCTCAAGAACCCTAAGGTGCCCTTCTCCCCCCTCCCCCCCCCCGCCCATGTATCCGGGTGCTTATTGCACAGGTCTGTTCTACCATTGTCACCATCAGGAAGTCAGTCCTGAGAAATGATATGTAGCCACTGGAGTGTGTGCATGAAAATGGCTACAAAGGGGCTGGAAGAGATCAGCTGTGCTGAGATGCAACAAAGGCTGAAAAAGGAGAAAAGGGTGAACACAATTATTTTATTTTAACAAGTGGCAGTTGTTAATGACACACAGTGTTTTATCAAACTAAGGTTTAGATCTACTATGAATACACTTTATTTAGTAGAGTAGGGAACGGAAAGACTGTCTGCCTGGTTGGTATTGTTATCTGTGGCCCCCTTGAGAAAGTTACCCTCACTTCCTGTTAGAGTGACGGAGGTCACTGGTACTGGAAGTAAAGGGAAGTCTACTCAGAGGGGACACAGATGACAATGAAGACCTGACCATTTTAACCCTTCAGCAAGCTATCCAAAACTAAAAAATAATACCTTTGGCTGGAATTTATACATAGAGATGTAGTGACCACCAACGCTTCCCATCTCCATATTTGTGTGTTCATGGACCTGATATCAATGCTGGCACATGTCAGTCAGACGGTGCTTGCATGTCTCCCTGCTGTGGAATCGATACTATAAGCCAATGTAACATTCACTTAAATGATTAAAGTTTAGTTTTTTAAGGCAGGAAACTTCAAAAGAATAAAAGTGGATGACCAGCATGGCCTCTGATTTATAATATTAATAATGTCACCAGAACAGCAACAGAGGGGGAATCTTTCAATGTGGATACTTGATCCATTGACAACTGTCTAAGAGGGGATTTCTTCTTTTATGATGTTCTCCTGCTTCCAGTTGTGCCTACAGGACAGGAAGTGAAGGGAAATCTGTTGCATTTATTTGTTATTGAAATTGATATAGTACTGACACTTTAAACAGCACTTTTACATATTGCACATTCATATCTGTCCCCTAGGGTTGCAACCTTTTCTTCAAGTGAAACACTCTAGCGACGAGCGGACATTTTTTTGGGGAGAATGAGTCATGGCTTATTCATATGTAACTAGCACCACCCATTCTTATGTAAATATCACAGTTGAGACTGTTTTTAGTGGGGGGCCAGTAGCCCCAATCTTAATTTTGGTTGCCCCTGTCTGCCTGACATCTTGCGTCTGGGTTTCTGCTGCCATGAAACCAGAACACAGCATTCAAAACCCGGACTGTCCGGGTGAATCCTGGACAGGTGGCAACCCTACTGTCCCCGCCCTCAGGGAGCTTACAATATAGCTCACATGAACAAACTGGGGCCAGGTTAGGTGGGAGCCGATTAACCTACCAGCATGTCTTTGAAGGGTGGGAGGAAACCCATTGCAAGCACAGGGAAGACATGCATGCAGGAAGTGTTCTGAGTGGGCAGTGGCGTATCTAGGGTATGGCACATATGGCACATGCCCTGGATGCCACTTGACACTGCTCCATGGCTCAGCGAAAGTTTGCTGACCCACAGAGACAGCTAGCTTTTTGTCTCTCTCCACCCCTCTGCCAGTCAGTCCTGGAAGAATGTCTACCCCCTGTCGCCGCCATGGAAGAAAAAGAGCAATCTGCTATGCTGAGGTGCTTCAAGGGGTGTAGAGAAGCAGGTGGCAGGGGGTGGGCAAAAGGCTGGAGTCCCCCTTTAAATTGTCTGTCGCCAAACGTTAACACGGCTGTGCTTTTCATTGTATCACATACAAAAGAACACAAATGTACAGCGAGATCGTTGCATTGTCCTATTCATTTTGGCTCAGAATGGCAGAATGACCTTATTGATTTGCTATAAGTCATTGCCGTCGGTGCAATGTGCAGGGTAGATTAAGGCCCGACACTGCATTTACTGCTCGTGCTTGGCACGTGCGCTCCCAGCTCTTCCTCCTGGAACTGTCATTTGTGGCGAGTTTTATTTGATCAACAACGAAATCAATCACGATTGATGACGGACATTAGTTTCTGAGATCACTTATGGATCTTTGATGTCGGCAGGGCTTATGGACAAGAACAGCTATGAAGCCTCTTTAGATTGATACAGTAAAAAATATCAATTTGCTGAATCTAGCACGTTCATCATTGCATTTTAAAACCAATCTATCTTTCAGCGGCCATCTAGCTGCAGCAGCCTTCTGGAAGACGTATATATTTATATAGAGGAGAGGTGACATACAGTAAAAGGATGAGGCTATAGAAATAATGAAATGGTGAAATTTGCTTTTCTTATGTGCTTCTCGTCTAACTTCTACACTTTATTATAGTTTTAATAGGCCGGTATTATGGATCTCTCTATATGTTTGGCTTCTGAAAACCGTTTTGGTTATCCTCAGAGCCAGTCTTGATGCTATTTTGGGTACAAGTAACTCTGTATTACACATACTATAGACATAGGTGCGCAAAGCCTATTGCATAGGGGTGCACAAACACACACGATATATACTGTATATACCTAACTTTTTTTTTCAGTGTCATGTGACGTTTTTCTAATACAATACAGACTAGTGATTTTAGGATAGTGGTAAAGTGCCAGTGGCCGGTCTGAGCTGCAAATGGTCTTTAATAATGATGTGGGCTGCAGGGGGGTCCAGGACCTGGCTTTACTGCTTGTGTCATAGGACCGGCTGTTAATAATTAAAAATCTTTGCCAATAAACCCATTCACTTTTATTTATTTCATTTGCATATTTCCCTATTTGCCTATAGTCTGGCTTTATACCAGTTCTAATCTTCCTTTTCACGAGAGTGCCCTTAACCCTTTTGCTGCCAAGGCGTTTTTTGCACACATGTTATAATCCACATTTCTGGCCTGAAAATCATTTTAAACTCCCCCAGAATTATATATTTCCTAAAAAGCACAGACCCTGTTGAATAAAATGGCAGCAGTTGCAGATTTTTAAGTCACATGATAATAGTGCAACTCTTTATCAAACCCAAAATTTCAGTGAAAACTTTACTTAAGGTGATTTTAGATAATTGGATATAAAAAAATTTTCGTGACATATAAAAGATGAGGTTGTGCCAAATAAATAGATACCCAATATGCCAAGTTTAAAAACACTCCAAATTACAATACCCCAAATTGTCCATAGGCGACCATTTAAAAGCCTGTACAGTTCATCAGTTTAGAATTAACTGTGAATATTGGCCCTAGAATTATTCACTCTGGCGCAGGCGGCGATACCTAACATGTGTAGCATGATCATAAGAGTCATAAGGTGACATCAAGAGTCTATTAGACCCCTAGTGTCACCTTTCCACTTCAAAGAAGCTATTCAAGCACAAATCGTGCTTCGATAGCTTTTTTACTGGCTTCTCTAGCCGGGGAATGACAGCTGAGGAACCTGAATTGATGCAATCAGCGTCGCTTCTGGTTCCATTCAGCAGGGAGGAGACCTGTGAACGAATGTTCACCGATCTCTCCTCCCACTGACACCTGTGATGCCAGTCCCAAGCAAGACAGGGGTGTCAGACGGAGGGGACCATTTTACCAACCTTTTACCATTTCCCAGCTCAGTTGCCAGAATCGCTTCCATTGTAAAGCAGACAGTCGGCTTTACACATGTAAACAGAATCTGTTAACGGGGGCCCGAAGGCAGCACCATAAGGGATAAGGAGCTGGCAGGGAAAGGGAAATTATGTGTATTAAAATGTATTTAAGCCCTAACAATGAACTGCTCGTTTGCTGCATTTTGGACTATTGAATAAACCAATACAAAATAATTTGTTATATCTGTTCGATGAGTGCAAAAATGACCTGTTGATCCTGCCAGAAATCTCATCAGATTCAATACATAGAATAACCTCAACTATTAATTACCTTGCACCAATATATATCTAAGCAGTAAGCACTATTCAATATTGTACCATCCAACCAAAAAAAGGCTTAAAATGTGCCAGCACATTTTACGTTATTTTTGGTTGGACATATAATAACTAGTAATGGGCCGAACAGGCCTGAGTTCGGTTCAAATTCGAACGTTAGAACCAGGGGCGTAACTAGAAATCACAGGGCCCCATAGCAAAATTTTGTATGGGGCCCCGTGATTTCTAGTTATACCCCTTGCAGAGCCCACTCGAGATAGCACCTGAGGGTGAACCTGCAGAGCCCACCTTAGACTCTGCAGGTGCACCCTGCTGCCCGGCAAAAAATTGAGCGATGCAGTGCGTTCTGGCCGGAATCGGGCCGGAACGCACTGCAAGTGGTGTGAACAGGCCCTTAAACAGTAGACGATTGCTGTTTAAATGCAAGTGATCCTGCGACTGTATACGCGCTGGATCACTTGTATGGTGCGGTGCCGTGTCCCCCTCCACAGCTGCCAGTGCCGCCGTCAGCTTCCCGGCTCATCTGTACCTTGTGCAAGGCCTCCCGGCCTCACACTAGGGACAGATAAGCCCGGGACCGGCGTGGAGGGTCTCCCCTGACAGATCGGAGGAGAGATCAGCAGCTTCCAGCTGCGAAACTCTCCTCCGATCACTGGACATAGGAAGTGATGTGCATTACATCACTTCCGGTGTCACTGTACACAGTCTCCGGCTCCTAGAGCCAGAAGAAGAAGCTGGTGAAGCAGATCTCTGCTTCATCAGCTTCTTTCTAGGTAACATTAAGGGTCTGAAAGACCCCTGATGTCTCCATAAAAAGGACCTGTCACATTATATTTGCTATTACATAAGGGACTTGTTATCCCCCTATGTGATAGCAATAAAGCTGAGTGTAAAAAAAAGAAAAAGTTGTAAAAATTAAAGTAATATAAAAAAATAAACGCAATTTCCTTAAAGGAGAACTATGAAGTGAGTGATTTTCACTCATCCTCATAATCTGAGCCGACCTGTGACAATGAAAATGTCACAAGTCGGCTCAGTACATCGGGAAGTGAGCGAACACATACCGCCGCTCGTTCACTTCTCGATCCTGTGCCGGCAGAGAGCCGTGACAGGGGAGGGACTTGTTTCCCCCCTCCCCTGTCCGATCCTCCAGCGCTGACTGGCGGAACGGACGGGGAGGGGGCGGGTACAGCTGGCTCTGCCTCTAGATAGGCAGAGCCAGCTGTCACTCACGCAGATGGGTGGATCCAGACAGAATTGTCGGGATCCGTTCCGACTGCGGCCTCTCAGTATACCACGAGCTGTAGCTCCCTATATACTGAGCTTTGGGTGACGGGAGGACGGCAGTTTGTGTTCTCCCGTTACCCTGAGGAGAACTATGGGGAAAAGCCCTAACCCCATAGTTCTCCTTTAACCACTTGAAGTCAGCGGTGTCACACCCTCTTCCTGTCCCGGCCATTTTTCAGTATTCAGCGCTGCGGTACTTTGAATGACATTTATTCCGTCATGCAACGCTGTACTGAAATCAATTTTATACAATTTTTTGGGAACAAATAGAGCTTTCTTTTAGCGGTATTTAATATTTACTATGGTAAGGAAAAATTACCACAAATTAAAATAAAAAAAACAGTTTCCCCTATATTAAATTATAAAGCATTTATTATTACCCTATTTTTTTGGTAAAATATAATAGTCAGGGGCACGACGGGTAAAAAGACCCCAAACATGTTAAGCCTTAAAATTGCGTGTGCACGCAAAACCTCAAAAAACTACATACCCAAAATTGGCCATAGGCGACGCTTTAAAAACTTTTAACGCTCATTTAACGCTCTTTTAACGTTTGCGGCGATATGTAACATGTGTAGCGCGATTGTCGGTTTCGCGCATTGGCGTATTTACATTTATATGTGAGTAAACGGGGACTTAAAGAATTTTGTTTTGTTTTTTAAAGTTTTTATATGTGATTTTTTTTTTTTTTAACTTTTCTACTTTTTTTTTTTTACACTTATTATTATTGCTATCACATGGGGGTATAACAATTCCCCTATATAATAGCAAAGGTACACTGACACGTCCTCTTTATGGAGACATTAGGGGTCTCTAAGAACCCTAATGTCACCTGGGGACCCCCAAAGAAGCTGATGAAGCTGAGATCTGCTTCATCAGCTTCTTCTCTCTGGCCATTGCAGCCAGATGACTGACAGGTGAATGCGGAAGTAATGTAATACACATAATTGCCGCATTCACACTACGGAGGGAGATCAGCAAGGAGGAAGTTGCTGACCTCCCTCCCATCTTGCTCCTGACACCCTCCCGAGCCAGTCCCGGGCCGCAGATGGGATAGCGGATCCCGGGATTGAAGGTGCAGGAGGGGAGGCGGCATTCTAGGAGGGGGGGCACGCAGACACAAGATACAAGCGATCGGCGGCTATAGAGCCGCAGATCGTTTGTATGTCAATTAGCCTCAGAACGGACAGGTTTTTTCTACCCGTGCGTGCGCTAGGGGGCTCGTGAGACCATGTGAGTTTGCTGTCCGTCCATTTTTTCACAACAGGCGGACGGCAAGCAGTACAACGCAAGCACGTGTTGTATGTGCCTACGTGCAAAAACAAAAGTTGTACCACACATGTTGCATATCGTTTGCGAGCGTCAGGGTGAGAGCTATAATTCTTGGCCCATCAATCACTGATAGCGCTAAACTGATGAGCCATAAAAGCATTTGAAGCGTCGCCTATGGGAAATTTTGGTTATTGTAGTTTTTTGCGGTTTCACAGATTCACGCAATTTTAAGGCTTGACATGTTTGGTATCTATTTGCCCGGCGTGACCCCAACTTTTATATTTTACCAAAAAATGAGCCATTATATTCTGTTTCTGTGCACTAAATTTTATTTTAGTGTATTTTAGCCTAAAAATATATGATTGATAAACATTTGCGCAAATACCGTGCTACATAAAAACTTGCAACTAGTATGTTTTTATTCTACAGGGCCTCTGATTTCAGAAAATATATCATTGTTTGGGGGGTCTGAAGCTGTTTTCTAGCCAAAAATTCAGATTTTATCATGTGTGTGCAAATGTAAGAAATTGCTTTTTTTCGTCAAAGGAAACTAATTTTAATGCTGTTTTGAATTCAGAGGCAACGAGCCTACGAATCCGAAACCACACAAAGAAATCGCAGATCGAGCAATGGCCATATCTGCCACTAGCGTGTTCTGCGCACGCCGCCATTTTGGAGTATATCTTGAAATACACCAAGATGGCGGAACCGGAACATGTGGGCGCTGCCATCTTGGTGTATACCTTGGTGTATACCGGAGTCCAGCGCGTCACTAAGCCCAGAGTCCAATTCATGTACTGTTCTGCATTGCTGTATAAATGTATTGCTGGGATTTGTAGTCCCCCTACAAGCGGTGCCATTCTGCATTAGAGTGTAAGCTCCTCTGTACAGAGACTGATGTGACTGGGGGGGACATTAGAGTGTAAGCTCCTCTGTACAGAGACTGATGTGACTGTAGGGGAGGGGACATTAGAGTGATAGCTCCTCTGTACAGAGACTGATATGACTGGCTCAGTGTGGCGGTGGTGGGGAGGGGGGGCCCAGACCTAAAGCTCTGTAAGGGGCCCCAACATTTCTGATGGCTGCCCTGCCTCCATGACTTTCTGTGCTCTCTACCTGTGCTATACTCTTTTATCAGTTACATTGTTTTCAGCTATTTCTAAGGTCTACAGAACCCCTCTGCAGGGGCGTCCCGAGGCTGGGTGACACCCGGAGCAGTGTCCGAGTGTCACCCCGCCGAGACGTCACCGCGCATGGGCGTGACGTCACCACATGACACCCGGTGAAAGAAAACGAATGCAGTCCCCACATCTTAGGACTGGTAAGCTGCTGTATATTCCATTTTTGTTCTCGGGTTTAGGTTCCCTTTAAGCTTCAGCAGTCAGAATGTAGTTGACAGCTGAATGGCTGTAACGGCTTCCTGCACTTTGCACATTGCTGTTTGTCCTGTAGTAGTAAATGTCATCATTAACAAACGTCTAGTCCTTAGTTTTCTATTAAAGTCAAGATGGTCATAAATATGAAGCTTTATAATTAAAGCAATAGTGACCTGGTCATAGTCTGGTGAGACTAATTGAATGAGTTCTAATTAGTAAAGTAAATAAGCATATTAAAGTACAATCAGATATACAGAACTATCCTATACAGCACAATGCTGCGGGATTGATGTAATTAGTTCTAATGCAATGGGCCCTGCTGTATTCTTTACCCTTAAATGTGTCCATACGTCTGGCAGACTAGGCCTAGTGATGTCTGGATCTTATGGTGTGGCTAAATGCATACAAGCAGATACAGATGATGCTTGGGCATGTTTAGAAGGAGGGAATCAAGTCACAAATGAGACACAAACAAGTGATTGAGCAAAAATGTAAAGAACTACTTTGCTGGGCAATGCATGTATGTTTGATCTGGATTCATTATTAATAAAAAGTTTGAGAGTTTAATACTACTATAAGCTATACACAGATCGATTTTCAGCTGTTCTAAAGTTTTCCCAGTGGGCCAGCACCATGCCACTAGACAGAAGTCAGTTTTTGAAATTGACTTCTGTCCAAGGATTCAGGTGGAAAATTGTTGACCAAACATGACCGCAGCCAATTAGGTGTGGGATGCTGGCTGTCAAAATACAATAGTAATCAGGGGAGATTCCTCTCATTCATTATCATTATGGTAGATTGAGGAATTGAGTGATTTTTCCTGTTCAGGTCACGGGGCTGAATGAGAAAAATCATAAGGTATACAGCCTACTTTAGAGTCCTGAGTGGTCAACTTGATAATTATTTGTGCTTTGTAGTCATTGTATGTGTGCCACTGCACTCTCTGCTCTTATAACATATGTCACCTTCTTGCTTGTGCTGTCATGTCACAATCCACACTATCCATTACTCTATGGGTCTGATGGTGCTATGAAGACCAACTCACCATCTACATTTACATTAACCACCCCAGACATCCCAACCTTCTCATTAGAGGGGGGTACCCTTCTCATATCAGGGAGTTACCCTTCTCATCCTTCTCATATCAGGGAGTTACCCTTCTCATCCTTCTCATTTCAGGGAGATGCCCTTCTCATTTCAGGGAGGTACCCTTCTCATTTCAGGAAGGTGTCCTACTCAATCCCTGGGACGTGCACCAAAAACAAGTAACCCTCTCCCCGAATGTGCATCACGAGCAAGAGATCACTGCTATTACACCCCTTCCTTCTACATTTGTATCTCTACAGTCCCCTTAAAATGACATTTTATATTTCTATATTATATATTCTTTGTAAAGAGGAACATATAGGAAGATAGAAGGGATGGACAGCACAGAAAAAGATAAGATGTATGTGAAAGAAATAAACCAAGCCTTTACCTACGAAAAGCTGGTCTGGAATATTTTTCTTTTACTGGCCCCTTAAGCCAGTAAGCACCTTGGTAAGGAGAACGCAGGCTAATGTCTGCAGGGGCCCCAAGGGCTGCAGAATAAGTGCCAAAGGGAGGCCAGTTGGGCACCAGGGGTCTAGACCAACAAGGCCTTTGAAGGGTAACTTCAATTTTCAGTAAGTATGCAATAAAATGACATATAAGTCTCTTCTGGGACACTTTTCTCCCCTTTCATGTTCTACGTCTGCAAATTTAAAGCCAATTCTCCAAGAAAAAAATTCCCTTGTAGTGGGGGGTGCCTCCACACCATTAACTACCCATTTACATCTAATGTACCTGTGTAAAGGGCTTTTACTAACCTGATCCCCACTCATGCAGGATCCCTACAGGCTACAAGACAGGCATGCACAACCTCTTTCACCCTACGCCCTGGTGGCCGGAGTCGCACTGCTGTCATCAAGTACAATGAGGATGCCAACAGTCTACAAGCTGCAGCCTAGGAGGGATGAGGTGAGTGCCAACTGCCAGGGAAATGGGGATCAGGTAGGTAAAAGTCCTTTACACACCTACCCTAGACATAAAAAAAGCAGTTAAGCCTGGCTGCAAGGGGAGTTTTTTTTTTATTTCCATGGAGATGGGCTTTAAGTTAACTTTTCCTTTTGCACTTTTTTCTCATCAATGCCCTCTTCTCTCCAATAATTTATCACTGCCAGTCAGGATCTTGTCTTTCATTGTTAAATTAACAGGTGACTTTATTCTCTGTTGTTTGCTCTGCATCCTGTAAGCCATGAGCCCATCATTCTTCTCTTCCTAACCTTCTGGTTACTGAAACAGCTGATTATTGAGCGTAATGCCAGAATGAATTATTTCTGCCAACAAAGGGGTATTATTGGCCATATAGGAAAGGTGAGAGGTTTTTTTGCCAGTGTTACATAAAGATCTTGGAATTTACAGGAAGGGGATTTTTCAGGACTGAAGGCGAAAGTTTCCTTTCAGCTCTCAGAACATTTCCTAACATAAAACCATTCCCTCCAGCTTAATTGTAATAAATGTTAATCCCTTCAGTGTAACTTCCACTTCAATTCCAAGCCACTTAAAATGGTACTGGCTCTTGTAGCAATCTGTTGTTACAGCAGATTTCCCAGTGGATATTTGTAGCGTGTGTCACTTGTTTAGGGGGAATCTCAAGGTCTCATCTCTTCCATTTGCAATTATGAAGTCACTCTGCAGCTCTCAACTGTCACTTTTTAGCCTGTTGCCTTTCAGCTGACTGCCCTCCGGCATTTGATTGGCTGCGGTTGCCTGTGCTATATGCAAGTGTATGCTGTAATGAGAGGATGGATTAAAGTCTCAAGCTGCCCTTTGTGTAACAGAATTCAGGATAATCCTTTGCTTAATCTTCTTTAGCTCAGAGCAGCATCTTGGGGTAAAGTGATACTCCTGGGAGCTGGCTGGGCTTCCTCTATTCTTCCAGTTTAGGAGATAGAAAAAAGTACAGCACGGCTCTGCTTACTGCATATAGCATTATCTGACGTGTCTGTGGTACAATGGTGTGATTGCATTGGGTCAAGTGACTTCCCGTATGGGACCTCTAGATGGATTCAAACAGGAGTCTCATACATGGGCCAAGAAGGGTTGTTTCAGACCTTCTCTTGGTGTATGGGCTTTTCTGAGCTACAGGGCATCTGAATATTTAAGGCGGCAATGATGGAAGGTGCCATTGAATAAGAAACACATGTTGCTTTTATTGTCCCCCAGGCATTGCAGACATTTAGTGGCATTGCCACATTCTATGCCAGAGATGTCCAGCACCATTTATAGTTAAATCTCCCAATTGTCCCTCATTTGAAAGCAAGTCCTTTTGTCCATCTTTCCTCCTCTAATGTCCCTATTTGTAGTCTTATTTATAGTCCCACAGTATATAAAATGAATGCACTATATAATTACCCAATGTGTTATACACTACACTAAACTACACTAAACCTTTCATTCAACCAACACATTTATGGACCTGATACCCTAAAAAGTAAGTATAAGGGGGAAAAAAGGAACGGGAACAAAAAATATCACTTGTGAGCTTAACCAGTAATTGTTTTTGCTATTAATTCATTATGGTCCATCTAACTGGGGGCCTGGAAGGGGTGTGTTTATTGGGTAGATACTTTGTTCCTCTTTCTTATCTCAGAAAGTTGGGCGGTTTGATATAAAAAAAATTAAATATCCAACAGTAGATTGGGATTCCTTCATATTGGGCACAGCAGGTGTGCAGACCTAGAAGCTTTAAGCTAAACTCCAGAATTGATCTGCTATAGAAATGTACATTGGCTTGGCTTGATGTAGGTATTTGTATCTGATATCTGCAGGGCCTCTGGGGATTCTGAAAATCACTGCCGTAGTCAGCACTACATACAGTGATAGCTGTGATCTTTCATCTGCTGCTCCAGCGGTATCCTGTCTGAGCAGTGAACACAGGAAGTCGCTCGTTCAGCACCGATGTCATTCAGAGAGCACAAGGCGTTCTCTGATTGGAGGAGGTAGAGACATCATACGCCCCTCTTCTCTACTGTGTCTAATCAGAAAAAAACTTTGTATTAATTGAATAAAATACAAGGGGTTCTCTGAACGGCAGCAGTGCCCAGCGAGCAACTCCCTGTGCTTGATGTGCAGAGGGAAAGCTACAGGCGGAAGATCATGGCTATCACTGTATGTTGCGCGGACCACTACAGTAATTTTACGCATTCCTAGCGGCCCTCAGGATATCAGATATGAATACTTACATTGAGCCAAGCTGGACCAATGTGGGTTTCCATAAAAGCTCATTCGTGGAGCTTTAAACTTTTGAGTCTGCACACCTGCTGTATCCAATATTAGGGACTCACAATTTTCTCTTGGATATGTAATTTATTTGATATCAACCCTCCCAACTTTCTGAGACAAGAAAGAGGGACACCTATTACAACACAGAATCTAGAGTTCTGCAAGTAATATGGAACTCTCATGTGATTTAACTCTTTCTGTTGATAACTAGGGTACATGCTGTCACCACAACTCCAGCAGAGTAAAATGTTGCCCAGAAGTTTATTCATGCTTAGTAGGTGTGTAGCTCCAGGACACATAATTCATGTGTCTGATTATTTCCTGGTTAAATAACAGGAAAAAATATGCCACCTTTTTTATTTCCTTAGTATGGTACAAGTAGCACCTGCCTGGTCCCACTCTATAAGTATAGAGTATTAGACATATGCGATTCGTTTCATTCCGAAACGAAATTCGGACGAAATTTCGGAGATTCAGATGCATCCGAATTCCGAATTACAACTAAAACAAATGCAAACGAATCCGAATTCCCGAAATTCGTTAGCGGTAGTCCTAGCCGAAATTTTGTTGTCGTAAAATAACATTAGGAAAAAAAAATTTTTTTTTTTTTTTTTAGTCTGAAGATGAGAAAAAAAAAAAAAGCGTGAGGTTCCCCCAATTCATACCAGACCCTTTAGGATTCCTAACATAAAACCATTCCCTCCAGCTTAATTGTAATAAATGTTAATCCCTTCAGTGTAACTTCCACTTCAATTCCAAGCCACTTAAAATGGTACTGGCTCTTGTAGCAATCTGTTGTTACAGCAGATTTCCCAGTGGATATTTGTAGCGTGTGTCACTTGTTTAGGGGGAATCTCAAGGTCTCATCTCTTCCATTTGCAATTATGAAGTCACTCTGCAGCTCTCAACTGTCACTTTTTAGCCTGTTGCCTTTCAGCTGACTGCCCTCCGGCATTTGATTGGCTGCGGTTGCCTGTGCTATATGCAAGTGTATGCTGTAATGAGAGGATGGATTAAAGTCTCAAGCTGCCCTTTGTGTAACAGAATTCAGGATAATCCTTTGCTTAATCTTCTTTAGCTCAGAGCAGCATCTTGGGGTAAAGTGATACTCCTGGGAGCTGGCTGGGCTTCCTCTATTCTTCCAGTTTAGGAGATAGAAAAAAGTACAGCACGGCTCTGCTTACTGCATATAGCATTATCTGACGTGTCTGTGGTACAATGGTGTGATTGCATTGGGTCAAGTGACTTCCCGTATGGGACCTCTAGATGGATTCAAACAGGAGTCTCATACATGGGCCAAGAAGGGTTGTTTCAGACCTTCTCTTGGTGTATGGGCTTTTCTGAGCTACAGGGCATCTGAATATTTAAGGCGGCAATGATGGAAGGTGCCATTGAATAAGAAACACATGTTGCTTTTATTGTCCCCCAGGCATTGCAGACATTTAGTGGCATTGCCACATTCTATGCCAGAGATGTCCAGCACCATTTATAGTTAAATCTCCCAATTGTCCCTCATTTGAAAGCAAGTCCTTTTGTCCATCTTTCCTCCTCTAATGTCCCTATTTGTAGTCTTATTTATAGTCCCACAGTATATAAAATGAATGCACTATATAATTACCCAATGTGTTATACACTACACTAAACTACACTAAACCTTTCATTCAACCAACACATTTATGGACCTGATACCCTAAAAAGTAAGTATAAGGGGGAAAAAAGGAACGGGAACAAAAAATATCACTTGTGAGCTTAACCAGTAATTGTTTTTGCTATTAATTCATTATGGTCCATCTAACTGGGGGCCTGGAAGGGGTGTGTTTATTGGGTAGATACTTTGTTCCTCTTTCTTATCTCAGAAAGTTGGGCGGTTTGATATAAAAAAAATTAAATATCCAACAGTAGATTGGGATTCCTTCATATTGGGCACAGCAGGTGTGCAGACCTAGAAGCTTTAAGCTAAACTCCAGAATTGATCTGCTATAGAAATGTACATTGGCTTGGCTTGATGTAGGTATTTGTATCTGATATCTGCAGGGCCTCTGGGGATTCTGAAAATCACTGCCGTAGTCAGCACTACATACAGTGATAGCTGTGATCTTTCATCTGCTGCTCCAGCGGTATCCTGTCTGAGCAGTGAACACAGGAAGTCGCTCGTTCAGCACCGATGTCATTCAGAGAGCACAAGGCGTTCTCTGATTGGAGGAGGTAGAGACATCATACGCCCCTCTTCTCTACTGTGTCTAATCAGAAAAAAACTTTGTATTAATTGAATAAAATACAAGGGGTTCTCTGAACGGCAGCAGTGCCCAGCGAGCAACTCCCTGTGCTTGATGTGCAGAGGGAAAGCTACAGGCGGAAGATCATGGCTATCACTGTATGTTGCGCGGACCACTACAGTAATTTTACGCATTCCTAGCGGCCCTCAGGATATCAGATATGAATACTTACATTGAGCCAAGCTGGACCAATGTGGGTTTCCATAAAAGCTCATTCGTGGAGCTTTAAACTTTTGAGTCTGCACACCTGCTGTATCCAATATTAGGGACTCACAATTTTCTCTTGGATATGTAATTTATTTGATATCAACCCTCCCAACTTTCTGAGACAAGAAAGAGGGACACCTATTACAACACAGAATCTAGAGTTCTGCAAGTAATATGGAACTCTCATGTGATTTAACTCTTTCTGTTGATAACTAGGGTACATGCTGTCACCACAACTCCAGCAGAGTAAAATGTTGCCCAGAAGTTTATTCATGCTTAGTAGGTGTGTAGCTCCAGGACACATAATTCATGTGTCTGATTATTTCCTGGTTAAATAACAGGAAAAAATATGCCACCTTTTTTATTTCCTTAGTATGGTACAAGTAGCACCTGCCTGGTCCCACTCTATAAGTATAGAGTATTAGACATATGCGATTCGTTTCATTCCGAAACGAAATTCGGACGAAATTTCGGAGATTCAGATGCATCCGAATTCCGAATTACAACTAAAACAAATGCAAACGAATCCGAATTCCCGAAATTCGTTAGCGGTAGTCCTAGCCGAAATTTTGTTGTCGTAAAAAAACATTAGGAAAAAAAAATTTTTTTTTTT
>NW_017306395.1:608312-666698 GCF_000935625.1 Nanorana parkeri
CCCCAAATTCATACCAGACCCTTTAGGAGGGACCCTCCCCCAAGTTAAAACAAACAAAAAAAGAGACCCTTTAGGTCTGGTAGAAATTTTAAGGGGGAACCCCAGCCCCAAAAAATGGGAAAGAAAATGTGGGGTTCCCCCTAACAGTCCTACCAGACCCTTGATCCGAGCACTGGCCCGGCAGGGCAGGAAAGGGAGGGGGGGCGATCCAGCGCCCCCTCCCTGCGCCTTACCAGGACACGTGCCCTCGGCATTGAGAGGGTGTCCCCATGCTGATGGGGACAAGGGCCTCTTCCCCACAACCCTGACCCGGTGGTTGTGGCGGTCAGCGGGCAAGGGGGCTTATTTGCATAGGGGTAGCCCTTTAAATAAGGGGGCTCCCATATGCCGCCGCCCCCTTGTGAATGAGTAAGGGGTACTTGTACCCCTACCCATTCACTAAAGGGTTAAATCAAATAGTTAGTAAAAAGTCCAGACTTTTGACAAAATCCTTTAATTGAAAAAAAACAACAAAGTCATATTTTGACTATTCCTTTAATTAAAAAAAAATACCGACCCCGACCCCTGTAAAAACAGGGCATTTTGACAAGTACTTGTACTAGTTAAAGGCCGGTGACTGCCTGTGGTGCCGCGCGTATCGGGATCCTCTGGCAGTCGCCGGCCAGCTCAATTAGGACCCCACCTGGAGCTCCTCCCACCGGACCAGCGCTGACTCGACGCTGCTCTCCCGCACCGAAGGTAAGTGAAAAAAAAAAAAACATAGTGCAAACATCGGGGCATTTTGACAAGTACAAGTACTTGTCAAAATGCCCTGTTTTTTCCGCCCTAACCCTGCAGCGTCCTCAGGCGGCCGCCTGACTTGCCTTGCGGTAGCGCCGCGCCTGCATTCGGAAACTCACAAATAGCATTGGGGAGTTCCCGAATGCTATGTTTGTTTTTTTGCTTGGGCCCCCCCCCCCCTTAGAATCCATGTCAAACCCCAGTCTACAATAAGGATTTTGTGTCATCATCATCAAGAACAATAATATTGTTATTCATTTTATTATTAATAATAATAACAAAATATACAAAGCAGTTCAAATTGCAGCAATGCATAGCAACCTATCAGATTTTCAGATAGTGAATAGAGATAAGAGAAATTAAATTTGATTGCTATAAGTCACTATACTTTTTTGACCTATTGAATAAGCCTTTTTTTTTCTATGCTTTATTTTAAATCTAACATTCAGATAGGCAGAAATTCTAGAACACCGGGCATAGGCTGCCATCTGCTGGTAAATGTCAGTGTTGCACTATAATCACATATTTTTAAATTTTGCATGAAAAAATTAAGTACATTTAAATGAAGTTGGTTTAACGTTGGAAAAAAATGCAAATCTAGCCAGTAATGTTTCAGCATGGAAAGAAACGTGGTGATGTGTATATCACCACGTCAAAATGTTCAACAATCAACATCAAAATGTTGCTTCTGGTAATATATAAGCAATACTGCTGATTCACAATGGTTTTGTGAAGCCCCAGTTTGTATACTGGTCTTCTTGGAAATGAAAAACAGATGATCTTCTGCCTGCACATACCTATAGACAGTATCATGAGAACACAACTTCGATATGCAAATCTTGACTTTTGCTAAGAAGTGTAGGGCTGGCCTATTGATCACAGAAATCGCCCCTAATGCTCAAAGACAAATAGATGCATAAGAGTTCAGTCCAGCCCTCAACTGTCTTCTTCTTTTCATCATGAGCCTTTTTCATCTCTTGCTCCAGTCACTAGAATTCCAAATTCCAATAGCAGGTTGAATAATTGTCCTCCAGAATGTTCTTTCATTCACCAGATCATAGGGCAGATTTTTACACTGCATTAAACCTGAACCTCCAGGTAGATAAATAAGAAGGCAGCTAGCTGTGTATGCATTACACATCATTAGATCTGTGTTCCATAGAAGTACCCTAATCTCATTTGATACCAGCCTCCTGTAATCCTCTGCACAGCAACACTCAGAGAAGGAGTAGGAGTGGCGGCGCTGTGTCATTCAGGTCTGTTGCTTTGCACACAGCACAGGAAACATATATACAGGAGGTGAGAACATAATCGGACAAATAATCAATTATGAAAATAATCGTTAGTTGCAACCCTGCTTTTGAATAATTCAGCGGGAACATCTATAGGACCTTGTTACAGTGCGGCGGGCCCTATGAATTTTGGGTTTTCAAAGTCTACCCTAAACATTATTTTTTAGGATTGGGTTGAGTAGAGAAAATTTAGAACCCCTGTCAGGTTTTAACTACTGTTGATGTCGCCTCTGGAAAAAACAGATTGCGTTGATTTCTATATAAAAGTTCAAGGTCAGGTTTTGGGCAAATAACCCCAGTCCCTTTCCCTCGCCCCCTCAATACCACCAGCTGGATGCCCTACCCCAGCAGGCCTGTACTTCCCTTTTTAGATGGCTGGAGCCTCCAGCACTTTGTGAATCCTTGACGGTATAAAACAAGTGCCACACTGGCTGTACCTGCACACTAACGACTCATAGGCTTCAATGGGACACTGCTCCTGTTTATAGATACATGCCAATAAGGTCTATGGGACATTAGTGCGCAGGTGCAAACAGCCCAGACCAGCAATGGGCACAGCCATCGAGGAGGTCAGTATGGGACCTAGCTGGTTGTAAATACAGATCACCGGGTCCCATAACAAAAATGTGATGGGGGCCTCCTAACGACACCAAGACCCCTCTTGTAAGGCTAGGTTCAGATCTGAGCAATCCAAGGACACACGTCCTGGGACCACGCGATCGTGTGCAGGTGCACGGAGCGGTTGCTGCTCGGCCCCATTGATTTCAATGGGGTTACATCTGCGCAGCAATCGCTGAAAAAAGGTACATGTACCTTTTTTTGCGACATGCAGCTTTCGGCTGTGATGGGCGACTCGGTGAGTGCTCAGCAATGTGCACGGTTTTTGCACAATTGCTGCGCGGTCACGGATCGCGCAGGTACGATCTAGCCTAAATCTGACTTCAGCTCTACACTGTAAACTTTACAGAGGATTAGGGTTGTCAAATACTGCAACCACTTCAACCCTTATTGATACAGTACTGTATTATCTTCACTTGTTCTATGTTTAATTTGCCTCAGAAACCTAATGAGGGCTCCTTCCACCCCCAGGCCCCATTGCAGCTGCTGGACTGCTATGGCTAGAGTTACGCCACTGATTGAGGGGTCTAGGGAAAGAGGGCTTGGGGGGATTTTGTCCTAATCCTGAACTTGTCCTTTAAGTGCTATCAGTTCTTATTCCCGCCGTGTGTTATGCTTCTGAGCATTGAATGTGAATCATGAAAGCCTGGCCCTGCTATGGAATTCATACTTAGCTTTAAGTTCAGAGTTCTCGCTGGTTAATTTAGCTGTAGAGTTGAAATAAGTCCCTGGACAAAACTCAACTTCACCTGAAATATTGAAATAATTGCATCTTCTACAGTACTAAGCAGCGGCTCACTTTGGAAGCAAAAGAGGAGAAAAAAATAGCAGAGGAATTTGCATTTAAATGATATTCTTAAGCGCGGCTCAATTGTGATTTGGCCTGAAACGATGAAGTAGCAAATTAGAGCAGAAAATTGTTCTGAACAATCAGATGGAAATGTTCAAGAATGACAGAGCTTTTTCCTTAAAACATTTCCCTAAAACCGAATGAAGCGTGCTGGAACTAAAGCCACAGGAATACGTTATAGACATTGGAAGTCTTTGGCATGAAAGCTGACATTTCATTGGCTAACGTGTAGTATTGGACATCTGAGCTTACACCGCTGTTCGACTTTTCAGCCCTGGCTGTTCCAATCCATAGTCTATATTTGATAGAAAATCCATATATTCATATTATAGGTAAGTGGTCTCAGACTTAGGAATTGGGTATTGTTTTAAAAAGAAGAACTGACAAAATTACACGGTTACTATCCTCCCTTGTTACCACTTATGTCAAACTTATGAAAGAAGGCCGGCCCTATAAAAGAAGCCCATCTATACTTACCTTTCAGATGGCCCATGTCTTGAAACATGGTCACTTCATTGCTCTCCCTGCAAGTATGTGTGAATACCTGCTCTGCTGCTGCACGCAATGGTTCCTCCCTCTTGTTCCTATGCTCTGTAGTGATGTACGACCCAGTTAGAGGAATTCAAGCGTGCAGCGGGGGAAGTGGGGAAAACCTGCAGGGCTGGAAGGCAGTGAAGCAGCGGCGTTTAAAGACAGGGGTTGCCGGAAAGGTAAGTAAAGATGGGCTTCTATTACAGGGCTGGCCTTCTGACCCTATGGTGATAAGGCCACTTTAACAAGTTTGTAGCTTTAAGAGTTGTAGCTGTAAGCGTTGTTTATCACAAAAAATACCATAAAATAGGATTCCTTCACTCTAAATTGTAGTTATAGGGTAAAAGAGTAATTAGGTATTGGGTTGGGAAACACAATTTATACTATAGAAACTAGGGATGCACCGATAGGCTACTGGTATCCGTATCGGTGCCGATACCGAGTATTTGACTGCTCCGATACTTACCCCAATACTGGAACTTCCTTTCAGCGGGAAATTCCCTCTGACCGGCAGTGCCGCGGGGGAGCATGTAGCCATCTTCCCAGCTAATCAGGAAGCCGGGTTCATGCTGCTTAGCGACACTGAAACCAATCAGTAAGCCGGGCGGCACGTCATGACCCGTCTCCTGGCTTCCTGATTGAGCAGGAAGCCAGGCTGCCTTGCAGTGTCGATAGGCACCTTGAAGCTGGCTTTCTAGCCAATCAGGAAGCCGGGTGGCACATCATGACCCACCTCCCGGCTTCCTGATTGGTTAGGAAGCTGGCTTCATGCTGTCTAGCGACAATGTGAGGCAGCCTGGCTTCCTGAATAATCAGGAAGCTGGCCAGCAGGTCATGACCACAACTGACTGGGGAATCCATAGAAAATGTGCTTTTGAGACTGGAAACAACAGATACTCTTTAGTAACAAAACATTTTGGGGTCTATTTATAAACAATTGTGAGGGGTTGTGTTTAGGTTGTGTGAATAATGGGCAGCACAGTGGTGTAGTGGTTAGCACTTCTGCATTGCAGCACTTAGGCTGGGTTCACACCTGGGCGTACCATAGGCGCATTTTTTTTGCTTGTTTTTGCGCGTTTTTTGCACGCTGTTTCGTTCAGTGAAACGTGCGTACTACGCTCGTTTTTATACCTCCCTAGCGGTATAATTTTTTTTTTTTCCTTTATTTTCTTTCTTTTTTTAGGGTTTTTTTTTTTTAAACTTTCAAAATTCCCGCCGGTTCCGCCGCCTGCGATGCGGCCGCTCGCAAGGGACGGAACACAGAAGTCAGCAGTGGCCGGAGGACACAGCGGGGAACGCTGACAAGGTAAGTCCTACACTGTATTCTCGAGTGTGGCTCGGGGTTACTGCTTTGTTAACCCTGAGCCACACTCGGGAATACCAATGGATACGCGCGGAAAAACGCCTGAAAGAAGCTCCTGTACTTGTTTGGGCGTAGGGCGTTTTTCAGCTGAAATACGCCCAGGTGGAAACCATCCCCATAGGAAAGTATGGAATTTCACTGTTTGAGCGTTTTTCAGCGCTTCGATCAGCGCTGAAAAACGCTCAGGTGTGAACCAGCACTAAGGGTCCTTTGTCAGGACACTATCTGCAAGGAGTTGGCATGTTCTCCCTGCTTGCCTGGGTTTCCCCCGGTTTCCTTTATTCATCATATACAAGATTATTGTTGTGCTGACACAACATCCAATACTTTCGGAATAACTCACCTGGGAGAAATATAGAGTTAACAAATACTTTCTCTGCCTTTTAGGTTCTGCTTGCTTATTTGGATCTTCCCTTCTTAATATGTGTGGTGGAGAGATTAGATTGTGAGCTCCTTTGGTTAAATTATTATCATATCATGATTTATATATTGCCAACAGGTTGTGCGGGTCTTTACAATATAATGGGAGTCAGTACAGTTACAATACTATGTGATAATTAAGAGGGCCTTGCTCCTGAGAGCTTACTATCTAAAAATAAATAATGTGCTTCTCTACTGAAACACTGGGACAAGTGATACTAAAGTGTTTTATAGCAGTTTGTCCTGACAGTTTTAATCTCTCTTGTATGACTTCTGGAGATAAATAAAACTATATGAAGTTAAATAGACTCTGTAGAGAGTCATAAATATGGAAATTAACTATGCAGTGTGGTAGCAAGCACAAAAGACGCTTGTTCTCATCTTTCCAGTACTCCAGTACGCATTACCAGTACAAATACAGTACTTCTAGGTGGGGGAAGGGGGTCAAGAGCACTCGCTCAGAACTACCCAGTAGCAGTGCAGCTTATTGTCTAAAAGCTGAACTCTAGACAGATATGCAGCTCTGTAATCATCATTCCATTTTTAAATGCTCGCAATCAGGGCCTGATTTACTCTCTCTGCTGCCCCAAGGCCAGGTTCCTCAATGCGCCCTCATACCCGCCAACACAACTACCCGCCCGGTGCCCGGAACTACATGTCCCGGGCATCGGGAGATATGAATTCCACACCCCTGCTGCCCCAAGGCCGGGCCTTGGTTGGCCTTCTGGGAAATCCGGCCCTGCTCGCAATGTAAGAACCTGAATTGGTGGGAGAAGATGAAGCAGCAGAAGGAGCTAATCCATCAATGTGCTGCTAGGGGGAGAGAGTAGAGTGATAGAGAGATGAGCTCATCACTGTGCTCCAAAACGAGGCTGGGGAAGGTCCAGAATGACTTGGGCTCAGAGGTAGTGAGTTGATTGATGCTCCCCATTGTACCGGGGGCCTGTAGTGGGAGGAAGCAATACTGCAGGGGAAATCAGTGGATTGAAGGTGAATTTTGCAGCAAAAGCTGGTTTTGTTATTTTCATTCTTTAATGGGCTATTTGTTTTTATCTTGGTATTTTGGACTGAAGTTCTGCTTTAAATGACCAGCTGAACATATACTCCCAATGGACTAACTGTTGCCAGCAAAGAGGTTTCTGAAGCTGTTGCTGTTTACCGTTGAACAGTATATAGCTGTATACTGAATATATACCAGACACTGACTGATAGGTGCACAGAAAGCATTTTTTATTAGGCAGATCTGAACTTTTAAAGGCATTTGAATGACTTTTTGCTATGGTGGTCTTTGTGCTGCTGTGAAGCCACTCTGCATTTACTGACTGCTTTCAGGACACCAATCACCTTGACTCTCTCCAGTGGACGTTCTATCACAAGACTTTTATCAGAGACAAAAAATGCAAGTCTCTAATAAGAAGGCTTTTGTCTGAGCGGCATGTAATGTAATGTGATGAAAAGGGAGAAGAATGAGTGATAAATGGAGAGTGCAGAGAGAGATGGTTTTGGAGCAGTCCCTACCTGTGCCAAACAGCACAGACATGAACCTGGAAGAAACGCATTCACTCTTCAAAGCTAAGAGCCTAGGGGCTGATTTCAGAGGTGGTTTCTGTGTGCACAAAACCTGTTCTTACATTTATGTGACAAAAATCAGGTTAAAGCGTTAAAGATGCAACAGCATACTAATTGTGTTGGTAACTGTAGGTATGTGTGTTAACGCACTAGATGGCGCTGTAGTGCAAGTCTAGTCTATGCTAGTTTTCTATATGCATGCTTACTTGTTTATGAAACAGGTTCTATTTGTGTATATGTTTCCTGCTGATGCTGCAACGATGTATACACAGATGTAATATTCTTATAAGCAAGTAAAACTTAATTCAGCATTCCTCAAGATCTCAGTGCTTCATCTAAACACATAACCAACAAAGTACATAAAACTCTTGAAGTGGGGCATCCCCTGCACTGCAAGCGTTAACTGCTTTTCTGATCTAGGGGGCTGATACAAAGAAGATATACTAGCCTGAACTTCTGTCCTGTGGCAGGGACTCTCTCCTCTCTCTCCCCCTCCGTTCCAGCTGGGTTATGTCCCTCGGCATCCTTACATCTAATACAGTTTCATGGACCTTGCATAGACTTGATGACATCAGCCGGGCTTAAACCACCAGAGCAAAACAAGAATGACACCAGTACTCCAAGATAGGTGAAATCAGTCCATTTAATGACTCAGCATGTCCTCAGTGCAAGTGCTTTTGTGGCCTCCCAGGGTCCCCTTAATCAGGCACTTGTACTGATGACATGCTGAGTCATTAAATAGACTGATTTCCCCTATCTTGGAGTAATGGTGACATTCTTTTTTACTTTGAAGTCTGTTCACAGTGCCATCTGTGGTCACATCTAGCACCTACCTGGCTTCAGGGGGTTGAAGTATACCAGTAAGGAGTGCAGCAAGACAATCTATATATCATTAGGCCACCAGAGCTCTGGGGAGAAGAGGCTGCGTGGACCAGTCCAGCAGCCTGTGGGCAGAGGATCACGTAAGTATATATTTTTTATTTCAGCCCCCTAGACCAAAACAAGCAGTTAACCCTTGCAGAATGTGGTTACTGCAAGGGTTAATTTTTCTTCAACCTGGAGTTCTCCTGTAAGATTTCCTCCTTGTCCTGTGTGTAATGCCATGTGATTGTCACAATAAAACGATCTATTATAATAAACACACAGGATATGTTTTTTTTTATGTCACGTTTATCTTGAGATGAATGACCTTATTGTAAAAATGCCTCCTCTTGAACATCCGTGCACTTTACCAGGGATGAACTCCTGTCTGTAGTGGAGAAATTTCCACAAACAGAACAAGTTTTCAATATAAATATTTGCATAACATCAGCGCTGTTGTCCCTGAGTCAGTTCCCTTTTCCAGGCTATGAATAGCACTATTGTGATGTGATCTGTACATAACTTCTGACTCTCCTTTCTTTAAATGAATGCATTGATAAAAAGATTGAGCACAAGCTCCAGAAGTCAGTGTTTTGGGTCATTAAGGGATGTTGTTATTATAAATGGGAGGGTGCCGATCCTTTGTCTCACAATTGTTTCTTTCTCACAAAGCTGATCTTGATGTCTTTTATTGGGACAACATTATAGAACCGGACTTCACTCGTGTTTTCTGACAAATGATTGTGCGCTTTGTCACAGTCAACCCTAACTGGATTACAGCTAGTTTTCTAAAGCACATTGTGTCATCAACAATTGCCTTTTTCAAAACTGAAATACAGGTAGCCCTCAATTTATGCTGGGGTTAGGTTCCTGAAGGAATGGTTGTAAATAGAAAATTGTGTGTAAATTGAAACCCAGTAAGTCAATGGGAAGCGAGGGACTAATGTTCCCAACCTTTCTCAAAATTGACATGTAACGCTCAAGACACCCCCCCCCCCCTTCTGTAGGAGCCGCTAGAATAACCCGGGTCATCACTAGTTGTCTAGGGATTTTGGTCTTCAACTGCCCCATTAGCATTTAACCGCCCTTCTTCAGGAGGCAGGAGCCCCTAAAGCTGATATCCACTCCAGAAGTATAATGCTGAAGAACTTTTATTAAAGTGACATTAAACCCTCAGATTTTTTAACATAAACCAATACTGTAATGTGTGCCTTACTGTAATCCATGGTTATTTCCCTTCTCTTTGCTGCTCTTCCTTTTAAATCCTCATGTCTTCTCATGCTGGGGGAGAACTTCCCTTTTCAGCTCAGGGCCTCTTCCTGTAGTGCTGGCTCAGGTTTCAAGCCCATACAAACGTATACACAGACACTGTGTATCCATTCCTGAGAGAAGGCAGTCTGATGCAAAACAGAAGTTCTGCCCAGCATGAGAACAGATCCAAATTTAAAAGGAAGAGCAGCAAAGAGAAGGGAAACAACCATGGATTACAGTAAGGCACACATTACAGTATTGTTTTATGTTAAAAAATGTGAGGGTTTAATGGCACTTTAACATCTTTACACTGAATTAAACTAAGCACATGGCAATTCCCTGGAGTATAGAAGCACTTATGCAGCATGCAACACTGGTTGAGAGAATACCAGTGATTGGCTGCTGAACTGCCTACACACTCTCGATTGTCCCGCATTGGCTGTCCCACACTACAGTAGAGCCGCACTCCACCCAGGTAGGTACAACCAATGCCAGACACCTGGAATTAACCAGAAAAATGCCAACTATAATCCAGCCAGACTGACTACAGCTCTTGCAATCACTAAATTTCTAGGAGCCACCTCACAAAAGGTGATGGTGGCTACAGAAATTAGTAATAAAATATAGGTACATTACCGTATTTTTCGCTCCATAAGACGCACTTTTTCCCCCCCAAAAGTGGGGGGGGGAATGACAATGCGTCTTATGGAGCGAATATTCCCTCCACACACACGGCTCCTGCAGGGTGAAGCGTGAGCCGCTGAGGCGGCGGCACTGAACAGCGGCGTCTTGGGGGTGTTCAGGGGTCTGCGGACCTCACCCGGGTGACACCCGACCGGAGGGTGACGCCAGTCGACGGCGCCGAGTTCAGTCTCGTCAGGGCAACCGCCGGGTCCTGATCCTACAGGGCCGGCATCATCTGATTCTCCTCCTCTCCTCCAGCTGTGTGGGCGGGCAGTACAGAGCGGCAGAGCTGTGACTCATATAGATAACTTTTTTCAAAACGGTGAGCAACAACTTGAATGCAATGGATATCAAAAGTATTAAAAGTAACAGTAATTATTCCTGCTTTGCATAGGTCACTTCTTAGCGTTAAATATTTGTAATTTAAAACAATTCATCTTCACACAACATTTAGGGTTTGTTCACATCAAATCCAGTGTGATCACCCGCAGTGGAATGCATGGCACAGCAGTGCGATTGCTTGCACTATTTTTTGCAATTGCACTGCACCGTGGGCATTGCTGTGCCATGCGTTCCCATGCAGGTGATCGCACTGTGGGAACGCACTGGATTTGGTGTGAACAAGACCTAAATGTTGTGCGAAGATGAATTGCGTCACACTCTGACCTCTGCGTCACACCCTGACCTCTGCACTGTGCATCACACCCTGTCCTCTGCACTGTGCATCACACCCTGACCTCTGCACTTTTTTTTTTCTTTTTTTTTTTTGCCTCAACCTAGGTGCGTCTTATGGTCAGGTGCGTCTTATGGAGCGAAAAATAAGGTATATTTAAAGCTGCTGCATGAGCTCAAACAAGGAGCTTTATATAAAATGTACCTGTATTATGTTACTTATGTCAATTCACGTCAATGAGAGAGGCTTAGAACCTAACTTGCTCACTTTCCACTGACTTACATTATTTACTGGGTTTCAGTGTACACCATTTTCTATTGAGAACCATTCCTTGTTTTGAGAGAGGCCTGGAACCTGACTCCCTCACTTTCCATTGACATACATTAGATATTTGTTTCAATTTACAACACTCCCAGAAAAGGGTGCCATTTTGAATCAGTGCAAATTGAACCGTTGTAATCCAAGGGCCACCTGTACTTGTTTTACCTTTTTATTAATCCATTGTTGCACCTCAGTGCTTCATATCCCCTATGTCTCTTTGCAGACACTTCCTGACTATATTTATCCACTCCAGCAATGGGCACATGGTATGTATTATGGAAGGTTTCCTGATGGTGACAACATTGGACTATGCTTCTGTAATGTGTTCTGATGCAGCCACTTGGAGAATGCATTGAAAAAACAAAATAAGATTGATACAACCCCTTATCCGGAGTCCCTGGGTAAATACAAATACCAAAATATCACAACATAACCTCTTTATAGGACTCAACAGATATTCGTCAATCCTGCACACAAAGTCACTATCTTTGTTTGTTACAGAGTACCTACAGCACACAGAAATGAAAAAAATATGTATAAGTATCACAAATACTAAATACAACACACCAAGTTAACATGTTTTTTTTAAATTCCTTAAAGAGGATATTTTGTGAGATTTTGAGACTGCATTGGAAGCAGAGTGACAATGTGAGGGCACAACGTGGAGATACATAGCTCCGGATCATGCAGGACTGTTGAAGGATTTTTAAAAAAATACCGGGGCTTTTGGATCCAAGATATTTCCAAGAGCATCCTAACCAACAGTGCCGGCATAGTTCCAGTGGTGGCCACAGGCAGTGGTACAGGAGGCAGTTCAGGTCAAGTAAGACCACCACCTCTTTGAGAGAAAGGGAAGGTGGGGGGAACTAATTCAGTCCGCCAATGCTATCAAATAGAGGGGGCACTAATATCACTGACCACCAATGCTTTGGGATAGGAAGAAGGAGTGGGGCTTCATTAAACTGACCAGCAATGCTTTAAATACTCTTGGCTATTGCACTATATACCATATTATGTACTGTATGCGTGTGTGTGTGTGAGACTCTCCCTTGTGACCGAGTACTTAAGGAGTGTTTTGTGGGCTCAAGGACTGCACCAAGTGTGTGCAGCCATGGACAATAATCAGAGCCATGTAGCTATGCCCACTTATGTATTCCTGCAAAGAAGAAGCTTTTCGAACTGCTGCTGCTGAAGCCAGGTGTGCACCACTTCATTTACTTCATCATCTGAGGTGAACCTGCACCTGTGGAGTGCCTCTTCTGTTGTAGTGGTGCACCTATGCCTGGTCGCCAGTGGCAATTGTCTCCAGAATACTCTGATCTTTTTTGTAACTTATCAAGAACTAGTTTGCACGCTCCACATGCTGTTGCAAATACTGTGCAACATAAAAAAATGCAGCCAGCATTTTTATATTCTACAGGGCCTATGCTCTCAGAAAATATGTAATTGGTTGGGGGGGTTAAAGTCATTTTGTATCAAAAAAATCATATTTTAGCGTGTGTGCAAAAATTAAAAAAATTGCTCCGGTACTAAGGTGGCTAATGAATGATTAAAAACGACTTTTGAAATCACATTGACTTATGAAATCTTCTTTGTAAAATTAGTTATTGAGTTTACATATATTTTAAACAGAGTTCTTGGTCAATGTTGTGTATTGTGCGGTGATTGAAGCCTCACCCTTCCTATGCTAACATACCTTTAGCTGCCATTAGCAATGCTAAGGGATATCCCATATGCTCAGAAATCAGGCAGCACTCTAGAAGAAGTCTTGTCTGCTCTGTGTTGTCTATGGGGGTTTGAACTTTATCAGATATACTGCGGATTACAGGTAGCTCGATCCCGCCACAATAGAAGAGACCCTTTTTGATTGTCCCTTGGAGGGTCCGGCATTTAATCAGAGCCTGGCTGGCTCCCCCGTCACGGGCACAGCCTAATCTCCAGTAGGGGTGTTATAGACTTCAAGGGCCACAGCCTTCCTCCGTCTAATCTCTGTAAAAGGGAAAGCAGTGTTTGCTGAAATCAGAGGAACATTTTGTCAGAAACCAGAGGCTAATCCTCTTCCATTTAATGGATTGAGTGGAGTGACTATGAAAGTAAACAGTCACGCAGATTAAACGGAGAAACTTAATTGGGCGTAACCAACACCATAGACTGCACCCCAGCCTAAGCCCTTTAAACAGCCTCCTTCTTAAGTCCTAAGCCTGCACTGAAGTCACTGCCATTCACCATTTTATCACATTTCAGCCTTTAAGATTGTGCTATCGGGCCCAGCCATCAGGACGCTTAGAGAAAGGGAAGGACGACCACCCCTCTTTCCTAGAGGTAGACAATACTCAGTTTGTATGACTACTTACAGTATTGTTGATATTTTTTAACTAGTATATGAGAAAGATTTGTCACTAAGGAAAATACCTGTGTGAGAAGCCTCCGATGGATGCTACTATTGATGGTTCCAAGAGACATACTGGATCTGGGAGAAGAGGAGCCTTTTTTAACAACACATTGATATATGTCAAGGTCCCTGAGCTAGTATTTCTGGTTGCAAGAGGCATACTGTTTCTAGGAGAAAACAACACCATGACACATGTCTCATTGACCCTTTTTATGTTTTGCTGAAAAAAATTACTGTTTTTTTATAGAGCTCTTAAGCTCAAGCTGATATTTCTACACAAACATAAATGCATTAGAATCATACTTGTCCTATCCCCCATCTTCTGCCTTCGGTCAGCTCCATAAAGGCTTAGGAGATTTATATTAGATTTCAGATTGCTAAGACTGACACCAATGCTGGGGGTAATTATTTTGCATGATTATACCAATGCTGGGGTAATTATTGTGCTCAATGATACCAATGCTAGGGGTAATTATTGTGCTCAATGATACCAATGCTGGGGGTAATTATTGTGCTCAATGATACCAATGCTAGGGGTAATTATTGTGCTCAATGATACCAATGCTGGGGGTAATTATTGTGCTCAATGATACCAATGCTGGGGGTAATTATTGTGCTCAATGATACCAATGCTGGGGGTAATTATTGTGCTCAATGATAGCAATGCTGGAGGTTATTATTGTGCTCAATGATACCAATGCTGGGAGTAATAATTGTACCCAATGATTCCAATGCTAGGGGTAAATTATTGTGGTCAATAATACTAATGCTGGGGGTAATTATTGTGGTCAATGACTGCAATGCTGGGGGTTATTATTGTGGTCACTGACACCAATGCTGGGGGTTATGATTGTGGTCACTGACACCAATGCTGGGGGTTATTTTTGTGGTCACTGACACCAGTGCTGGGAGTTTCTATTACTGCCACCAACATTAGGGATTATTTTACTCCCATTTTCCTTTTAGTGTACATTGCAGTAAATTGCAAAAAAAAGCAGCTGGAACAAAATCTTTGGTTCATTTTCAAGTTGACCAACATTGCTCTAATGTGTAGTGTAGTGAACTGTTGATTTGATGGAGCATTGGAGGATGAGAATACTTTGGTTACCTGTAGCAGATGATTGCACTACACTGTATGCATGAGCTAGACAAACACAAAATACAACAGATTTCCTCATCTGTCTCACTATTGTTACACACATGAACCATGGAAGACACTTACTCACTGAACTTGTCCAAATACACCTTCACGTAGTAAGTGTCAGTGACATACTGCCACCTAGTGAATGAAAAAATAATAGACAATAGATTGTTTTCATTCATGGAAATTACATTACATGTGTCAAAACAAACACAATCAATACACACAATCCATAGGTTCTTAGTTTCTAGCTATAAGGCTTACATACCTTAGCTTAACTCACTGTGTAACAACATTTTACACACTAGTGTTCCAGTACTCCATGTGGGCCCCCCACTCCTCCCACACAGTTCACTAGAGCAGGGGTAGGCAAACCCTTCAGCTGTGGTGAAACTACAAATCCCATCATGCATTTGCCTCTGGGAGGCATGTCTGTGGCTGTTAGAGTCTTGCAATGCCTAATAGGATTTGTAGTTGCACCACTGCTGGAGGGCTGGAGTTTGCAATAGTGGATTTATAGAAGATATTAGACATATTAAAGGAAATCTTATGGGTCTATTCATAAGTTTTTCATCCAATATTTACACAACGTCTCCCCCTTTCAATAAAAAATGTGTGAATCTTTGGTGAAACTTGTGTTGATCTTGGATGAAAACAATGATAAATAGACCCATTAAATTTACCAATGATGTCCCCAAGCTAAGCTGTGATTTTTATCGGCTGAGCATTCCTGAGGTTCTCTTAAGATAGAGTGCCAGGTATGGACACTCCAGCCTCAGTGCCTCCCCCCAACCGTGCCTCCATGAGTGCTGTCTAAGTTGGCCCCCTTAGTGGGCCTCATTGGCAGCACAGCGCTAATTTTAAGCTAAACACAGTATGTGTCAAAAAATGATCTTTATTACAGAATCCCTATAAAAATACAGAGGGGAATAGCACCAACCTACAAGCCCTTCACCGCAATATAACATGACAATGCCATTCTATGACATTCCATAGGAATTAAGAGGCTAAGTAGCAGCCAGGTGCTGATAATCACATGCCTTTGATTAACTGATCATCAGCAAGTGTGACCACCTCTGTAAAAGCTGGTCTGGAGCATTTAGGTGTATGTTAACACAAAGCCAGGGAGGAAATACATCAGCAATGATTTAAAAGAAGCAATTGTTGCTGCCTGTCAATCTGGGAAGGGTTACAAGGCCATTTCCAAACAATTGAAAGTCTATCATTCTACAGTGAGGACAATTATAGATGGTGTACTTTCTTTTTCACTTGACTGTATATCCCAGGAGGCTGTTGGTGCACAATACATGACATGGAGGTCTGGGGCAGGCTGGAGGAAGTCAGGTTTTGAGGTTGTGAAGTTGGGGAGGATTGCAAGGAGGTGAAGTGCTCATTTGGAGTGAAGGTCTGTTTTAACTCTCCTGGAAATACTAAAGTACTATTAACTGAGTCATTTCTGTGCTGCTCCAGCGGGGGGCGCTCTTGGATCACAAGCCCCTGTTTTACTTGGCACACTGAAATTTGATTTATTGATAATGTAAAAAGCAGCATTTAAGCCAGGCTGCTCAGGTTCCACATCCACTTGTAACCTTTAAAAGCTTTAGCATCTTAAGAATACATTTATTTGAATTGCTCCCTGGCATGTGTGGCTTTGGTCCAGTGAGACTCCAATGCTAGTGGGGTGATTAGCATTGCAGCAAATACTGGGAAGGCTGACAGCCTACAGATGGCAGGTCTCCCCTCTCATTTGATGCCTAAGTGAGTGGACAGGTTTGCTTAGAAGGGGAATGTGTTTGCTTGTCTGTGTTCTGCACACACAATTATGGAAATCGCCTTCTTATTATATAACTAGGTTAATTGCATGCAAATGGAATGCATGAATATGTATGAGAGATAGGCTAAAATAATTTGTTTCCTAGCCCAATGATTTATATAAGGGAAACTTGGCATCAATAAATGCTATGTAATAAAGGGGAATTGTATTCTTTTCAATATATTTAGATAAATAAATAATCTTAAATTACAATTATTTATATAGCGCCAACATATTCCGCGGGGCTGTACAATCGTTTAGAGAAGACAAGTAAAACACTGACAAGCATCATTGACATACACAAACAGTAGGTGAGTAGGACCCTGCCCAAACGAGCTTACAATGTAAGCTTAAAACGTGTATGTTACCCACAAAAGGTTACACATATATGTCTTTTATCTTGTTTTGTACCTACCAGTTCCACTTCTTCCCTTCTTCAGTCTGACTAAACACGGAAGCAAACAATTGTTTTCTATGTGCCCTAACATAGTTACATAGTTAGTCAGGTTGAAAAAAGACTCAAGTCCATCGAGTTCAACCTATAGAGATACGATGACTGGCGTTGTTCCAGTGCAGGAAAACTACAGTCACTACAATATGGGGCTGATATATAACTCTTCCACCCAGTGTATAGCTGGTGTTTACACAGCAGTACGGCCACTAAATGGCTCTGAGGAGCATAAGAATTTCCTATGCTTCTCAACACCACCGCCACCGCCGATGGCATTGGCCAAGCTATACATCTCATCTCATCCCAAGCTCACCCATTCATCTCTAAACTCCTAGAACGCCTCATCTACAGCCGCCTAAGTCGCCACCTCACTGATCACTACCTTCTTGACCCCTTACAATCTGGCTTTCGCCCCCAACACTCCATTGAAACCGCCCTCCTAAAAGCTAGGTGGCAGAGTTATAAATCAGCCCATAGTGTGTTAATGCCCTTACAGAAACTACTTTCAAAGACAAACTACTCTGCTAATAACACACTGTAAATACAAACTCAATTCATGTCTGTCCATCAAGACATATTTATTTCCCCACTGGGCACTGCCATCTTCTCTCTTGCACAGTATAGAGAAGGCGAACCAAGTGGAGCCTGCACATCTAAGACCTTTGACCTTCCAGGGACAGTCATGTGTCTGTGCCCCAGGAGAGTGGTTAAAGATGGAGTTTAGTCTTTTTAGGCTGCATGTTTTAGGAATTGAAGGAGTGCATGTAAACGCTTAGCTTAGAACTTTTAGCAATGAAAGGTGATGGCTGGTTGGTTGCTCTGACTGCTGCACATTGCCATAAGCTCTAACCAGAGACAGACTTTGTTTTGGTGGTATTTGAAAACCACTTGGATTTTATATCTTTTACTATATGGAGAAAAAAAAGACCAAACATTGTAAATAAAAACCCTGACTGCCTATCGTATTTCTTGATGCCCTAAAATGCCAGGACTGTATAAACATCCCCAAAATTGTTTAGTTTAGTACATAGCATATACATTGCAGCAGTCTGAGTGCAGGGGTCAGGACTATGTAATGCAAATGCATAGAACAGCATGCAGATTTCAGTGGTCAGGAGTTAATGTTCCCTTCTGGTGGTGGTGGTCAGTGGTGATTGTCCCTCTAAATGTTGGTGGTCAATGATGAGTGGGCCTCGAAATGTTGGTGATCAGTGCTGCGTATCCCATAACTGTTGGTGGTCAATGGTGTTTTCACCCAATAACAATAGCAGTCAGTGTGCCCCTTTTATGGACAATATGCCCCCTCGCTGCTCTGTGTGTCCTCTTGCTAATCAGGATATACCCTTGCTGCTCAATGGGCCCCTTTTTCATTGGTGGTCAGTGGGAGCAGTCAACTGATCCTCCATTTTTTACAATGGCCTAGTAGTAAGGTGGTTAGGTAATGACTCATTAAGTAATGAGTAAACCCATAGCTAAAATGTAAACATTCCTCTGGTCCATAAGAGTATACAGGTGCCAGAGCTGAAGTGGTTAAATCCACATGCCTCAGTAACTCCACACCAAGTGTTACATTCAAATGGTCAGTTGGTCAGGTCAATGTGACACATTCTATTTAAGCAAATATAACTATATCTAGAACTAAGATGAATTACACACCAATGGGGACCACTTGTTTTTGCTATCTACACACTGTGACTGTCTATAGCTGGCAGCATCAGATGTCTAAAGCAATAAAGTCAAAGCTGCAGTTTGCAATTTATGGTTATGACACTACAAATGTAGCAAAACATGTTTAGTTTATTAAAAAAAAAAAAACAATTGAAAACAAATTGCTCACAGCAAACTTGTCCAATAGCAACCATTCGGATTTCACCTTTCAGTCATGTCTTATATGCACCTATGCTATAACATATATTGGAGTAAATCAAATAAAGAAACTATGTGAGTTCCTGAGCAGCCAGTGTCAAATATAAACTACCCTAAAGTGAAACATTATTTAAAATAATAACAGCTATGTTAGAACCTTAGGAACTAGAAGTCCTAGAAATGTCAAATTTAAAAAAAACATGGCCTATAAGAAGTTCACAGAGCGTGCAGTATGGGGAGCAGCCAAGATACATTGACTGATTTCTGTGAACCAGATGCATAAACAAACTTCTACATCTTATCTGTAACATCCCACCTCCCCTGAGCCTTGTTGTATCTCCTATCACAGTGTTTGTACACTGCTAAGGCATGCCCAGACCCTGCAGCCCTGCAAATTCTTCTGAATTGTAAAACATCACTTGCAGCTTCACAACCTTCCTTCTACCTCTTTCACATTGTTAAAATTAAAAGGGAACTATGGTC
This sequence comes from Nanorana parkeri, assembly GCF_000935625.1. Lineage (NCBI taxonomy): Eukaryota > Metazoa > Chordata > Amphibia > Anura > Dicroglossidae > Nanorana > Nanorana parkeri. The sequence continues at coordinate 627,672 of NW_017306395.1, forward strand.
TTGTCTCTTGGGTCACTAAAATAAGTGTAAAATAAAGTCCTCCTAACAAAGTCCTCTGCTGTAATGAAGAAAAACACCAGCTGAAGAACCTTCTAAATCCAACTCTTCCCGGAGTGTTGGATTCCCCAGGCTGCAGAACTTTAAGAATCCGTCTCTTCTTTGAGTGTTAGATTTTCCAGGCTGAAGTACCTTAAGAATCCATCTTTTCTCAGAGTGTTAGATTTTCCAGTCTGAAGTACCTTAAGAAGCCATCTCTTCCTGGAGTGTTGTATTCCCCTAGCTGAAGAACCTTAGGAATCCATCTCTTCTCGGAGTGTTAGATTCTCCAGGCTGAAGAATCTTAAGAATCCATTTCTTCCCGGAGTGTTGGACTCCCCAGGCTGAAGAACCTTAAGAATCCATCTCTTCTTGGAGTGTTAGAATCTCCAGGCTGAAGAACCTTAAGAATCTATCTCTTCTCAGAGTGTTGGATTCTCCAGGCTGAAGAACCTTAAGAATCCATCTCTTCCCGGAGTGTTGAATTCCGCAAGCTGAAGAACTTTAAGAATCCATCTTTTCTCGGAGTGTTAGATTCTCCAGGCTGAAGAACCTTAAGAATCCATCTCTTCCCGGAGTGTTGGATTCCCCAAGCTGAAGAGTCTTAAGAATCCATCTCTTCTCAGAGTGTTAGATTCTCCAGGCTGAAGAACCTTAAGAATCAATCACTTCTTGGAGTGTTAGATTTCTGGTTCACCAGTGTACTCATTATATATCATTATAGGATACAGTGTGGTAATAGGAGATGGCAGATTAAACCACTGAGATGAAAGTGTCGGATTCTGAAGATTCTTCTGGCAATGTTGTGCCATATTTACAGCAGAGATTAGTAGCACAGGCAACAGCAGAGATGTTAACGATTTTCCATGCCAGGGAGTTCATTATTTCACATTTTACTTATTCATTTTAAAGGTAAACTAAAATAGTGTTGTCTCAATTTTATGTTAGTTTTGTAAAGGTTATCACTTAAACTCCAAATTGTCTCCATTATTTGATTGCTAGCGCTGTACAATACTCTGCTACTAGTAACATTTTTAAGCTAATGTTAAGAACTTTTTTTTACTACCTACATAACTTTTTTTATTTTGAAAATTAATTTTTAATACATGTGCACCACTCTGATGTCACAAAGCTGTCTTCCAAAAACAAGGCTCTGTAGGAGCTGTTTACTTTCAGGCTCTCTGTCTGTTTCTCTTTCTCCCACTGACTTTATACTTAGCCATGTAAACTGTGCTAACTAGAGGGGAAGGAGACATTCCTGACTCAATGGTGTATGTCTAAAGCTTTGTATACACTGGTAGAATTTCAGATAAACTTTCATACGAAACATCTTGTAAGAACATTCGATAATGCCATCAGAGACTTGATGAACGTCTTGCGAAATAATATTTGGTTTTAACATTCATTTGTAGAGTGAATGGAGTTTTGCAAATTAAAACCACATCCACATTTAAAATTTCATTTGTTTGAGAAATATTTTCCAATCTGCTTCTTCAATTGTTTTCTTCACTATGGTCCAATTTAAACATCACTTTGACTTCATTAACCATTAGAAAATCGGACAAACGTTCTGAAAACAAAGTTTTTAAAACAAAATTCCACTGGGGTTTAGCCAGCTTAAAGTATATTTCCACTTTTGCAGCCTAATTAGGATAACATCTATTTTATATTTTTTTTTTTCCAAATACATTTTTATTGTAAGTTAGATGTAGCAGGGTTACAAAGCAGATTACGACAAATACATAAAACTCCAATGTACAGAATGATAACAATCAACTATGTCGGGCCTTAGAGACGGGTACAAGTTGTAATAACCGGCGTCCAGGTAGATCCAGTAAACATGACCACTCTTATACGCAAGTTGGTTCGTTGAATACTGTATAAAGGTGCTTCGAAAAATAATGGTACTGGAATCCGCCAGGGAGGCCTGATGGTTCTGCAATATCAAAGGTATGTAAGGGTGGTATATATATAAAAAAAATTCCAGTTGGCACTAAGGCCAGTCTTCTCCAGGTCCGACGTTCTCGTTAACATAGGTACATCAGAAGGTGCAGGGGAGAGGTCTCAGGAAAGTATAGAGAGGTGGGAGAAAAGAGGGGAGAGTTGGGCTATGTGCGGTGGGAAGCAAGTAGGTGTGGCAGCATGAGGCGATCCCATCATCACAACGTGAGGAGACGACGCTGGTCATCAGTGGGCATAAATTCTGCAATCCAAGGGGACCATGGTGTTTTCCGCCTGTGCAGTTCGTTTCTCGAGTGCCATCATCCAATTAACATACCTTCTAAGATTAAGGATGCTGAGCGTGCTTGATAACCAGGATTTAGCTATTTCTCGTTTTGCAGCTGTCAGAATATGTAGACACAGTTTAAAGGTGGTAGTCGGGAGCCCCGTTGGTTTACAGTTAAGGAGGGCAAAGGTGGGGTCTTTAGGTATGACGCGCTGAAGCAAAGAAGAAATCACGCGGAACACTTTGTCCCAAAATTTCACGACTTTTGGACATTGCCACCATATGTGGTAGAAGGTTCCCGGGTCTGGGCACCCCCTAAAACATAGGGGAGAGGTTTGTGGTCGAAATTTGGCGATTCTCGTAGGTACCATGTACCATCTCAGCAATACTTTGTAATTAATCTCCAACATACTGACGCAGCGTGAGATAGATTTTGTGTGTAACCAGGCTTGCTGCCACATGGCGTCTCCCAAGGGAGACCCTATGTCTCGTTCCCATACAGAAGTACAGGATGGAGCAGGTTGGTTAGGAGGCGATCTATTTTATATTTTTTACATGTTTCTCATTGACATAACATAACTTTAAAAAAAAAACATAAATTGCATAAAACATGCTCAATTCTCAAAGAAAAGTATTTCTATGTACTGCATTTTCCCCAGGAATGCAAGGAGTGTAATGTTTATTGTAATTTACCCTGTCTGTACTGTGCAAGCAGATTTCATTTTCAGTAAACTAGATTTGAACACTGTCTGAGCTAACAAATCTATTATATATATAAACATGAAAATGCCTAAACATTTGTAATTGCAACAATTTTCTGTGCAAAGTGGTGCATTATCTGACAGAAATGCAGGGGTGCCAATATTTTTGGCCATGACTGTGTGTATATATATATGTGTGTGTGTGTGTGTGTGTGTGTGTGTGTGTGTGTGTGTGTGTGTGCGAAATACAAAGTTGCAGCACACTTGTGTCTTCTTTTTATCTTGCAAAATGGTTAAAGTCCAATGCATTAGCTCAAGAACAAAGGCAGACAGTTTCGGGTCACAGACATCAACCCTTCCCTAAAGTGACATTAAAGTCAATTTTTTTTTCCTCCCCCCAATGTCAATTACAGCACTTACCTTAAATGATGTTTCTTAATCCAATCTTCTTCTTTCCTGTCGTTTTCATCTGTCCCTACAGCGCTGCTGCGGGTCTCAGATCCAGCGCTGACTCCTCTGAGCTTGCTGGCACTTCTTGTCCCACGGTGTCTGCATGCGGGTGCATGCGTCCATAGACTTACCTTGTGTCTCTCCTCGCGTCCCTGTCGAAAATGTGAACTGCGCATGCGCCCGCCCCAAGATGCTTTGCGGCCGCCTGAGGATCTTCACATTTTTGGACGGGAGCGCGCAGGGAAGACACAGGTGAGTATATTAACCTCTGTTGCTAGCAGTAGATTGCTACGGTAGCAGTAGATCTATGCAAAAAAAAAAAGCGGAGGGTTTAATTATCCTTATATATATATGTGTGTGTGTATGTGTTTGTATGCGTATGCACACATAGGAAGATTGAATTCTTATCACATGGATGATTTTATGACACAAAACTGTTTAATTAAAACCAATCCCATTTCTAATTAGCTGCGTTTATCTTAGGGAAGACTTTACATTATCAAACAATTTAGTCAGCGTATAGCCAGGCAAAGAACACATTAGAACATAATAATTGGGTTGCTGGGAAAGGATGATAGCATTATGTTGGGGCCACATGGAGGAAGCGATTGGTCCCCCATTAGTGTCTGTCTGCCGGCATGTGTGTGAGTAGGATGTCCTCACCTCCTGGAGAGAGGAGGGGAAACCTGGCACAGCTTCTCTGATGAGCCAGCTTTGCTTCTGTTCTCTCCCTGGATGGATTCTGGTCGGTTTCAGCTTTTCTCTAAACCATCATTATTCCCTCTTCACTGGATAATTGGGAGATTTCAGGAACTTCGAGACAGTGCAGTTGTGACAGGTCTGTGGAAAGCACAGACAGAGCAGAAACTTCTGTAATTAGCAGGAGTGCAACTGTACGCCTACGCATCCCCCCATCCAGATCCCCCTCCCACCCGAATGCTTCAGGATACACAGCGCCTCAGCTGGATTGACACTTACCCCCCTCCCTCGGCAGTCACTTAATATCCCTTTTCTACAATGCATGTCCGCAGGCTTCACTTTGTATATGGAGAATTAATGGAACATTAGACGGTCTTATCTACTGTTGTGGATTTCGCAGATGTTATCATTGACTCGTAGATCAAATACACCTCTGGGATGGGAACAAAAAACTACCTTGTCTGTATCACATGCAGAGGATGACAAAGCATGTCCAATTTATAGATAGATAGATAGATAGTTAGATAGATAGATACTATTATCCAAAGCTGAGGAGTCTTTCATATCCAGGCCATGATGGGAATGTTTCAGCTCTCCGTAGATACCCTCAGCTGAGCAGTTTAAGGTGGGGAGGGTGAGTGCATCAAAATGGCCTTCTTTACGAAATTTCAGTTTTTGTGTTCCTTCCCTTTGATCAAGAACAATGCACTTACCTGTGTAAGGTCTGACATATTCCTGTTCCAAATAACCCAGCATAGTACATAGCCCACATTATTCCGAAGATTTTTATTCAACACAGACCTGTTTTCTAAGATGCATAGATTTGCCATTACCGTCTGGCAAGCCAGAAGCTGGCAGTGTGCAATGTGCATTGTGCCAGGGGTGTTTCTAGAGTCCTAGAGGCACCTCTGAGCTCACATTAAAATGTTGGTAGAGTACAATGATTGCCAGTTTCTGAGTCCAAAACGAATATGGTATTTTTAACTGCACAGAAATGAATTGGTCTGCAAACTGTAATGTCACATTTTGATGATTTTACTGAAATAAAAATTAAATGTATTATCATTGCTTGAAAAAAACAACACATTATTGATGGGTTAATCAAAAAGTAGATAAACTACGTAATGTGCCAAAACTGCATCATGCATAAAATGTATCATCTCCATATATTTAAGGAGATCCAGGGCACTCATTAGGGAACCTTGGGCACGTGTCCTGAGTGCCACGGTCTAGCAATGCCTCTTCATTGTGCTTTATATCCACTAGAGAATCCTCCTTAAAGCTGAACTCACATTTGTCCAGTTTGGCCCAATGTTAGGGTCAATTCTAAACTTTCATATGCAAACAAGCAAGCCAGCTCACCTTCATCGGCGTGCCCCTGCAACTTTCCGAAGTGCACAATCCACATCTTCCACCCTGTTATAGCACTGAAAGTCCCAAAGATCAGTACTTTCTGGGTAGAATAAAATGGAGCCTTTATTTTAATCCTTAAAAACACCAATCAAGATTAGTGATGAGCTCGATGTTTGAGCCGAATGCAAGTTCAACTCGAACATTGGCAGTTTGTGTGTTCAGTACAGTCACGAACTGTCACTGTGCCTTGAGAGCCCTGATTGCCTAAAGCCTTGCACCTGACCCCAGGTCAGGTGCAAGACTTTGCCTAATCAGGGCCAGTACTCTGTAAAAGTGCACATACCTGCACGATTCTCGTACGAGAATCGCGGGAAATCCCGCGATCGTACGAGAATCGTGCAGTGTGAATCTGTACGTTCTACGTCAGATCGTTTCTACTGTACGGTTGCACGTCTTTTGTCTAAGGAGCACGCTAGAAAACCAGCCGAAAATCTTACGATTTTCGGCTGGTTTGAATGATGCTCGGGAGACAAATGCCGAACGGGCCGGTGTGCGCACGCACACACTGCCCGTTCAGCATTGCGGTCATCGCAAGTACGATCTGCCTGTCCAAGATGGGCAGATCGTAAGTTTTTAAAATGACTTTACAACCATCGCAAGACTAAGGTCTTGCGATGGTTGTAAAGTGTATGGCTACCTTAAGAGCCATGATTGGTCAAAGTCATGATGATCATGTTGCCGGCATCTGTCAAAATGCCATTATGCTGCGGGTTTTCGTCGTGAGCGGACAGGACGGCGGTCATCTGTTTTTTTTATTTACTATTACTATTTATTTTTCATTTTATTTTTTAAATAAAAGACTTATCAAAAGCTTGCCCTTTTTTTTTTACCCCTTACTCATTCACAGGCAGGGGGGGGCGTATCTGGGTGACCCTTTATTAAAGAAGTGTGGAATACATGCAGCAGCTAGGGTCCAGCGAAGTGGTGGCTTTTTAGCACATGTATAAGTATATTGCCACTTTTTATTACTTTATTACTAATATTACCTCAATAACCTGAAATGTCATTGGTTGCTCTAGGCTACTGCATTTTAGACATTACCACTACTCTGTGCGCTGCTTTATTGAATAACCCCAACAGTGTTTCTTTTGTAATTGTGAGCTACAACAGTACATTCCATGAATGCTGGCAGGAGCTGAAAATTACTTCCTCTATTGAAAGGATGGTAAAGAGGGAGGATCTGAGTCCGTCAAACTGCATTGTGTTCAATGGCAAATAAGTTGCCTAGAACGCAAAGCAGCAGGACATCGTCCGAGAAAAGATTTAGCGCATGCTATCGGACTATGCTCACTATAGGACTGTGCAGACGGGAGGAGGTTTGAACTGGTTCGAAAAATATAATTATGCTAATTACCTTGATAAAAAGGGACCCGCTTTTACTCAAAATATTGGATTTTTAAAACAGTCTTCTAAACTTTCAAACTAATTGTGTGCAGTGATGGGCTACTCCCCGGTTTGTTTCTGACAGCGCCACTGTTGGTTGCGCACCCAAAGCTCACCATGGCTCTTGATATACAGGTGAAACTCGAATAATTAGAATATCGTGCAAAGGTCATTTATTTCACTAATGCAACTTAAAAGGTGAAACTAATATATGAGATAGACTCATTACATGCAAAGCAAGATAATTCAAGCTGTGATTTGTCATAATTGTGATGATTATGGCTTACAGCTCATGAAAACCCCAAGAACCCCAAATCCACAATCTCAGAAAATGAGAATATTACATGCAATCAATAAAACAAGGATTGTACACAGAACAATATCGGACCTCTGAAAAGTACAAGCATGCATATGTACTCAGTACTTGGTTTGGTCCCCTTTTGCAGCAATTACTGCCATTACTTTTGCACGATATTCTAATTATTCGAGTTTCACCTGTATATGGCTTCATATAACCAAAACACACAAGTGCTCAGCTTTTTCCCCACTTATTTATCACTGAATCTTGCCTGGGGTTATCCTTTAAGGATAGCTGAGAGAGCAGAGCCAAATTAAATTTACTAGCCTCTCTACTTTATGAACTATGGCTTTGACTGAATAATATGCACATTGCTTCCAGATTTTTCCGTTGCTGGGAATATTACCATTTGTTTTACAACATTTTTGCATGAGATAATAAACTCATTCGATATGCTGTATAAATTCAGATTACAGCTGAACTCTGCATCCACACAACCATACACCCTAGAGGTTTGTGGAATTTTTCATTTGGTGCATGGAGACCATATGTCTGGCAATCTGCCACCTTGGATTGTTAACCAAAGATTACAGAATGAGGATCCACTTGGAGCTTTATCATAAATTTCTCTTAATGGTGAGTGGTAACTGACTCTAAAAAAGAGGTCTCCCTGGTTTTAATTGTTGGAGTTGAAATTGTTTGTCCTAAGAATCACCACAAAGTTTAATCTTTCTAAAGTGTCAGACAACCAAAAAGTGGTAGTGTAGTTATAAGTATACCATTGCTGAATTACCCGCAGACATCTTTTTATCTTACTGCCATAACTATTGGCTTGGTTCCATTTTCTACCATAGTTGCTGGCATGAATCCTTTTTACAATAGCTATTGGCTCCAATTCTTTCTACAACTACTACTGGTTTGGTTCCTTTCTACCACAGATCTTGGCTTGGTTCTTTTCTACCACAGATCTTGGCTTGGTTCCTTTCTACCACAGATCTTGGCTTGGTTCCTTTCTACCATAGCTCTTGGCTTCATTACTTTCTAACATAGTTCCTGCTTTGGATCCTCTTTGCAGTGGCTTCTGTCTTAAAACCTTTCCACCATAGCTCCTGGCTTTAGTACTTTCTACCATTGGTTTCCTGCCTTGGATAATTTTTTGAATAGCTTCTGGCTTGGATTCTTTGAATCATAGTTTTTGGCTTGGATCCTTTCTACAATAGCTCCTAGCTTGGTTTCTTTCTATCACAACTTCTAGCTTGGATCCTTTCTATCATTGTCCCTGGCTTGAGTCTTTTTTTACAATAGTTTCTGGTTCGATCCTTTCTACCACGGCTACTAGCTTCTTAGCTTGGTTTCTTTAAAACATGGCTGCTAGCTTGGTTCCTTTATACCAGGGGTAGCCAAACTCCGGCCCTCCAGCTGTGGTGGAACTACAAATCCCATGAGGCATTGCAAGATTCCCACAGCCACAGACATGACTCCGAGAGACGGATGCATCATGGGATTTGTAGTTTCACCACAGCTGGAGGGCCGGAGTTTGACTACCCCTGCTTTATACCATATCTCCTGGTTTGGAACCTTTGTACCATATTTGCTGGCTTCAACCCTTTCTATCATAGGTTCTTGTTTGGTTGGTTCCTTCCTTAGCTTCTGGCTTGGTTCCTTTCTACCACAGCTCCCGCCCTGAATCATTTCTACTATAGCTCCTGGCTTGACACTTCATTCTAAGTTTCAGTGTCAGTGATCACCTAAAGTCTGACAGTCGCTTCCCTGACAGATTGCCTGACGTCACAGACAAAGGTCCACCTGTTAAGAGCATATGTAACAGTCAAGTAAAAAAAAGGCCCATAATTAAAAGTTGGTAATATTTTTATACCAGGGGTTTGATTGGGACAGTACATTTTGGAACTAAAACAAAACATTTTGCAATTGTAACAATTCGTTTACAATGTCAATTGTCCTCGTAAATGTAATGACATTGCTATAAAAGTAATTTTTAGCTTTATAATTAGGATATGAGGTTTAGTTGATAGTTAAGAAAGTACAATTTTTGCAAGAAAACGAAAGTAAAAGCGGTTGGTTCAGATTACCGAATTAGACGTGAGTATTTTATATCTACTGTGACATAGGGAAAGAGGAAATCATTGAGGGGCAATATACAGGTGAAACTCGAATAATTAGAATATCGTGCAAAGTTCATTTATTTCACTAATGCAACTTAAAAGGTGAAACTAATATATGAGAGAGACTCATTACATGCAAAGCAAGATAATTCAAGCCGTGATTTGTCATAATTGTGATGATTATGGCTTACAGCTCATGAAAACCCCAAGAACCCCAAATCCACAACCTCAAAAAAGTAGATTATTACATGCAATCAATAAAACAAGGATTGTACATAGAACAATATCGGACCTCTGAAAAGTACAAGCATGCATATGTACTCAGTACTTGGTTTGGGCCCCTTTTGCAGCAACTACTGCAATTACTTTTGCACGATATTCTAATTATTCGAGTTTCACCTGTATTTCCCCTCTATTTCTTTCATATGTGCAAGACTAGCTGAATCCAGACCAGGTTTTCGGGTAGACTTTGGATTTTTTGTCTCTCACCTGGATTGTTTAGATTAATTATCCAGGTGAGATAAAACAGCCTTCTGAGAGAGCTGCAATTTGGATACGTTTGTGAGTAAAAGGTTGCTGGAAAGGCTTTGGTTTTGTGAGGTGGCTGAGAGAAGCTCACCACCTGTTAGAGAGGAAATCTGTATGTTTAGTTAGGCTGGGTTCACAGCTAGGCGTATTGAATATGCGTGTTTGTCGCGCGGTTCACCTCGATTCGCGGTAAAAAAAACCGCGCGACAAACGCGCCTTTCTGTGGGCTACTTGGCTGTATCCCAATGGAAACGCGAGACCAAAACGCCCCAAAGAAGTGCATGTACTTCTTTGGGCGTAGGCCGTTTTGTATCGCGTTCGGACGGGCGGAAATACGGCAAGGTGTGAACCAGACCCATTGAATACATTGTTTGAGCGTTTTGTAGAGCGTTCGTCGAGCGTTGAACACGCTACAAAACGTTCAGGTGTGAACCAGGCCTCAGAGCCTGGAAGGCAAGGATTTATTTTGTTTTAATATTGCAACCTTTGAAATATAACTGACTGCAGGTCAGATTGAAAAGAACTTTGCTGCCTGGGCTACCTTTTCCCCAGGGAAGGTGATCCCCATTCGAGCTATACCCCCACACTACTTATACCCCTTTACTGCAAATATGTTATGCTTCTAGTACTTAAAGCAACCCTATTGCAAAAATGAAGCTGTTTCTCTTGCTGACAGGATACAGTAGTGACTTGGGGATCAGCAGGTGTAACCAATGAGAACTGTGGCAGATACAGGAGATTGACACTAGCAGAGCCGTAAGAACAAAAAAAAAAAAATTTCTTTGAATTTTTTCTTTTTTACTGTTGGGGGGCTTTGGGGAAATATTAGAGGTCTAAACAGCCCCTGATATTTGTGAAGGAGGGAGCTGTCACTTCAGGATGGCCGAGTGGTGAGGAGAGAGAGAGAGAGAGAGAGAGAGCCGCTCTATCTGCCTGCTGCCCTGAGCCCTAGCTGTGCCCCCCACCACCTGCACCTGTGATGAGTGCCTCAGTTGCCTCGCCCTAGCTACAGCCCTGGACACTAGTATTGGTTTCCCAGCAGACATTTTGGAACTATTCCTCTGGAACAGGGTGGTGTTTGGTGGCACGGGCAACAAGAAAGGTAAGTATTTGCAATATTTCTTTGCAAGGTATTAGATTTGGAAGATTTAACATAAACAACAGGGCGACCTAAAAGTTTATCTAATCCTAATCACTAAACTCATATACATTTTACTTTAATTCTCTCTATTTTTACATTTGTAGCTTTCTTTAAAATAATACCTGGTGATCCCACATTGTTTAGACACTTTATGTTTTAAGCATACCAGGAAACTATTGCAAATCAGTGGGCTAGGAATGGGGGTGGGACAAGAGGCAGAGTCAGGGGCCAAAATATATGTAATGGTTGCGGCGTGCATAGTGCCAATGATTGTTGCACACTACCATGCACTGAAGAATTTATCAGCATTGTACATAGTGTCTAGAAACAAAATATGGGGTTAACAGTGGTGAGAAAATTCCTCGGCATTGGTGTGTCAATGTGGGAAAAAAAGCCACTGCGTTGGTGCTGCTGTCACTGGAAGAAATAACTGCCCTGCATGAATGGAAAAAATGTCCCTGTGTCAGTGATGTCATGTGGAAGAAACAATACCCCTGCGCTGGTGTTAGTTGGAGGAAAACATACCACTGAATTATTGTCAGTGGGAGGAAAAAATGTGGTTGCTAAGGACCCTTGTCTTTAGGGGAGAGAGGGGAACTGAAGGGATGTGAAGGGAGTGGGGTGCCCTATTGATCTTTTAGGAAGCCTTAAAGGGGAGAGTGGAGCTCTGGAGCTGAGTTGCAGGAATGGTGGCAGCTTCTTCTTCCTGACTCTGGTCTTGTTATATGTCACATAAAAAGGGTCGACAGGTGGAAGAGCCGTTTGTCCTCACTCCCCAATCCCTGCTCTGCCTGACAGGAGTGACGCTGTAGTCCCCTGGAGATCCAGCAACCTTGCAAAAATCCAGCATCTCCATGCATGTTCTGAGGCAGAGTTATTCAATTGGCAACACCTTGTCCCAGTTGTGCTCCTGAGTTGTAACGCTCTCACATGGGGTTCAGATGCAGACTACAAGTGGCTATTTCAACACACGTTACACACTTCTATTATCACCATGAGAAATCAAAGCCATCCCTGTCATGTACATACTGTACCTCATAACTGTCCCTCATTTGAAACCAAATCCCTCTTAAGTTTATTTATTACAGGTATTTATATAGCGCCAACAAAGTTGCACATTCGCATCAGTCCCTGTCCTCAAGGAGTTTACAATCTAAGGTCCCTATCTCACATTTATACATACAAGGGCCAGTTTGGACAGGGGCCAATTAACCTTACAGCATGTCTTTGGAGTGTGGGAGGAAACCAGAATACCTGGAGGAAACCCACACAAGCACCAGGAGAACATGCTAACTCCTTGTAGATGGTGCCATCAGGGCTGTAGCTACCATGGGGCGAGTGAGGCACTCGCCTCAGGCGCAGCAGAGAGAGGGCACAATCAGGGCCGGCCTAGCTGCGCCCCCTCGCACCTGTTGCCATAGACGACCACAGGGCGCCATTGGCAACAGGGGCACCAGGCGGCCAACACAGCCACGGCTCGGCAGGGAAAAGAGGAGTCTCCAGCTTTACTAGACATGTGCAAAGACTAAAAATTTGTTTTTGGCAAAATGAACAGAAACTAAAAATGTTTTCTTTAGTTTCCTCAAATGAAAAACATTTTTATGCTATTTTGGACATGGCCTCCAGTGCATTCTGCGCATGCGCTCCGCCATGTATGGAAGGGGGGGCGAATGACGTCGCATACCGCATACGTCTGTTGGGGGGCATAATTTTATGTACTTGCCTCGGGTGCAAAAGGAGCTAGCTGCGGCTCTGGATGCCAGGACCAGGATCAGAATCGGGGACCCTTAGTGCTGCAAGGCAGAGGTGCTAACCACTACGCCACTGTACCACCAAGGTTGTCTGTCTTTTTGGCCTCATGTACAGATATCTATCAATATGTACTTTTTAACTACCAAAACTGTTATTTTGCTATAAATGCTCAATGGTCCACATAACTGGGGGCATGACAGGAGTGTGTCTATTGCCTAAATACATTGTGCTGGAAGGTGTCTCTCTTTCTCAACTCAGAAAATTGGGAGGAATGCATGTGGACAGGAAGTGGCTGCAAAAGATGAGATTAGCAGCACTAAGATGCAACAAAGGATGGAAAAAAAGGTTGAATATGAAATACAGTGCTTTAAAAAACAAAATAAGGGGAATTCATCAAAACTGGAGCAGACAAAATCTGGAGCAGTTGCCCATGGAAACCAATCTGCTTCTCTCTTCAGTTTGTTCAGTTAAGATTTGAAAATGAGACAGAGAAGCTGATTGGTGGCAGTGCACAGCTGCTCCAGATTTTGTCTGCTCTAGTTTTAATAAATTCCCCTGAATGTATTTTGCTTAAAGTTTGCATCTACTTTTAAAAGTGATTCCAAGGCCCACTTCAATATCTGTTCATCAGAGGCAAGTAAGGATCTGCAAGATTGCTAAATCATTGTAATATATTTACCATACCTGGAAGGGATTTTTATTTAAAAAAATGGCCCTTTCTTTAAATGTTTCTAACAGCGATAAAGTTATCATTCACTGTTCATAGATAACATTTCCTTTGACTAAAGTGATACCCTATGAGGGACGTTTCGTATTTAGTAGCATGTTATTAAATCTCTCTGTGCTGTCAGCAGCGTGAGTGATATTCTTTTTCCATCCTCTACTTATCAAACAAGTGGAAAAAAATAGCTATTCTTTCATGTGTGTCTTATGATGATGAAGTGTTGTCAGCCTTGTTAGCTGTGATCGGAATGAAACCTCTGCTGTCAGGTGTGCCTTTGCCATCCCAGTCCAGGTAGACAAACACGAGATCTACGTGCGCTATCCGGGGGGATCCTGTGCACTCCTGTAGCCTGCACTCTGCAAATATTCACATTACACTTTATCTGCGTCATCTTTTTATTTAAATATTTAGAGCAATAGGGTTTGAATATGTAGCGAGAAATTGAAAACAATGGTCAATATTGTAATCTGTGATGCAGTTCTTTAATCCTAAATTAAATCTGAGTTTACACTGGGAAAAATAAATATATGAACATTGGAAATATTAATATCACAACTGCGGCTGCTCTCAATGCTGAATCCCATCAGGAAAGGGAAAGGGTTTGTCCGAGGTGTGCAGAAACGCATTAGATAGGTTTGAGAGACTTCTATGCAATTTAAAAAGGATCTGTAGGTTTTTATTTTATGTTCTTTAATTTTTTTTTAGATATAAATGTGAATGTTATCTACTTAAAGCTCATATCCAGTCAAAAATCCCCTTCCATTCCACACATTGTGACACACATGTTTTAATGAATCAAGTAAAGACCTCAAGTACTTACTGACTGTCACATGACAGGTCAGGTCCAATTGTATCGTCTTCTCTGCAGTGCTGGAGGGTCTTCTTTATAGTGCCTACATCTCTCCTCGGTGACATGGTCACTGCCTATTGGCTAGTAAATATGTCAATCACTTGGGTCTGCAAAGGGACCTGTAACCTTGTAGGACTGTTTGGGATGTCATGGGGGGTGAACACAAGACCAGGAGAATGGTGGAGAGCAGCAAGAAATCACAGGTCTCCAACACCAGAAGAGGCACCATAGAGGGTCATGTGGCTACAGATTCCGGTAAGTAATTATGGAATTTATAAGCCTTTTTTTAATTGGCAAAGCCAGATTAGCTTGGTGCAATGGGCTGGCTAATAGGACCTTTTTTGTTGGGGTTTTAAGGGAAGCAAATGCTCAATTTTATTTAACATCCAAGTTTTTGAACTGATTTTCTTTTATATATTTTTGTTTTCACTATTTATGTATCTTTGTTTTTTGTTTGTTTTTTTAAACAATATTTATTTAGGGTAAAGCATAAACCAAGACAAAATGGCAAATTACAGAACTGTTACCTCAAACATGCGGTAAAGTTGCAGCGACAAAAATAAACAGCAATTATTTAGTAAATATAATGCACTTGCAAATTACCCTTATTATCCACTAAACAAAAGTATCTTTGTTCTACAAATCAGTAACTACATATTGCAAAGATCACGTAGGACTTGCAGAGATTCCTTTTCAGACTGTCTTTCTCTAATTGAAACTCTGTACAGAATGGTACGGAGTAGGGAGCGATGAGAAAGAGAGAAAGCAGATGAGTCACTGCTATTTTTACAAAAGATGAAAAATGTAATAGATGAAAAAAAGATAAAAGAATGTGTTTTTAATGACTGCATTTAGATCTACTTTCAGCTGCACTATACGAGTGATACTCTTGGGTCCTCTGTGTCTCTCCTCAAGTGTTGCAGTTCATACATCCCATGGAGACATTTTAATCTACATGAAGTCTTTTATCAGAAAAAGGTCACCACCCATGGCGTGAAGGGAGGCTTCACCCCCCACATACAAGTGACAACGGCTGAGTTCTTGTTATATCATTCCCATAGGATTCAGCTCATATCGGCAGACAGCTATGCACAAAATGACTGGGTCAATTGGAGCACCACAATGAATGCTCTGCTGAATACATCCAATTAAGTGAACCTAGATAAGGCTTTTTTTTGCCCAAAACAACATTCGAAGATAAGTGATTTGAACCACGTCAATGGTGGGCACCATAATAAGGAAAGATGCAGCTTATGTATTAACGTGACCGTTCTTAGGGCGAGCTAGAGGCCGTAATAAAATGACTGTTCTAGGGCAAGCTCGATCCTGGTGTTGTAGCAACAATGTAGAATCGCTTTTCCTTTAACATTCAGGTTTTTTTGTTGGGTGGAACATTACGACACAGATGAAAATCCAGGAATTCTGGACACTGAAGATGAATATGCAATGCTCATCTTTACATTCTACAGTAAAGTGGACACTGGCAGACAATCCCAAGTAGTTTGTCCAACAAGTGACAGTTATAAGTCTTGGGACAAACCATATTACACTGCCAGAATGTTTACAATAGTCAGCTCTCATTCAATTGGTTTAAAGGCACAGTCCACCTTTAAAATAAATCAATAAATGCACACATATTCATAAAATAAAAACATATATTTATTACTTTTTTGCATTGGAGCCAATAAAGCATTGCAGCCATTTGTGTTAGTTCAGACTTTGGTATATAAAAATAGCCAACACGTATTATGGGCAACCCCCTTCTTCCGTGCTTTATGTCACTTTCAGAAACCTGATTATGACGACTGTTGGGTGTATTCACTTATTTTAGGGCCAATAATTCATGCAGCACTTACATACTGCACATTCACATCAGTCTCTGCTCTCAAGGAGCTTACAGTCTAAGCTTCCTATCTCATATCCATCCAGGGGCCAATTTAGACAGGAGCCAATGAACCTATCAGCATGTCCTTGGAGTGTGAGAGGAAACTGGAGTACCCAGAGGAAACCGACGCAAGCACAGGGAGAACATGCAAACTCCTTTATAGATAGTGACCTGGCCGGGATTCATACAAGGGACTCTCAGTGCTGCAAGGCAGAAGCGTTAACCACTACACCACTGTGGCTGGACTGAATGAAAAAAATATTAACAGTCGTTAAAATAGTGTTTCTTTCATGTTTTGGATTTAAACTGCTTGAACTTAAACTTCTGTTCTAGTTCTAATGCCAAACCTTTGTATATTATTGGATTTGTACACCACTTTTCTTTGCCTGCAGTACATTTTGAACTTCCTCCAAGTGGTGTCACAAGCGGGGCGCGGACCGCAACCGGGTGACAGCATTGGAGGGTCAGGAGAGAGGAGGGCACCCGGCAGCATACCTCATCCTGCCGTGTGACTGTCCCCTCCTCTCTCTGCCAGCGTCCATCACCAAGATTGACCGCCAGCAGGCGTCAATTAGATGACAGAGCATGTGCGATGACGTCACGGCGGGCTGTCACCCAGTCTTCACTCCGGGTGACGCCTTCTCCCTTTCTTCTTACTTTGCTTCTATTTGTCTCCCGCTCTCATTCTGCGTATCCTGTTACAGGGCCACAATCACTTTGAAGGATTTATGTGCAATAGCTCCTTTGAGTTGCAGCCCTATTATAAAGATAGACACTTGTGGTTTATTATTATGTCTCTTCCACTTCTCTGAGTCGTCTACGGGCTCTGTAAATGGGTGTTTTGGTGTATTTGTTAACAGAAAATAAAACAAAGAGTTAACCATAAGATGGTGATGCTCTGTTCACTGAGTGCATTCATAAGAAATGTGGTATAACAGTGATGGTTTATAAAGTCTTAAAGTTGAATTATATAGATTCACATTGTGTGCACCAAATGCCTTTTAAACCCCATTTATTACCTTGAAAAAGTAGCAGTGAAATCATCACTGTGCTGTAAATAGCCTGAGCAGAGAGCAGAGCTGTGGGAGGGACCCTGCAGGCCCCACCCACTAGAGGCTGACTGCTGAAAACTTCAAGACCAGTCACCCTGCACAAGTAGAAAGATCAGCAGTGGCTGGTCTTTATTACAGGAAGCTCCTACACAGAGAAAAAATGTCACACTGGATCACTGCACAGATCTGGAAGTAATACACAACACTCACCAGAACACACATGGTTCTTGTATTTAGACACAATTTGCTTATTCCAGAGTTCAGCTTTAAATAATTGGGGTTGGTCTCTTAAAACTAGAACTGTAATTAGTTGCTATAGACCAGGGCTGAGCAACCTCTGCACTCCAGCTGTAGTAAAACTACAAGTCACATGAGGCATTGCAAGTCTCAGGCATGACTCGCAGAGGCATGATGGGATTTGTATTTTCTGCACAGCTGGAGTGCCCAGGTTGCCTAACCCGGCAATATGCAATACCCTTCTTTTTTTCTTCAGTTTTGATAAATCCGAGCTTGCATGCTCTTATATGTAGCTTATACTTTTCAGATGACAACTAATTCTGGCTAACCGCTAACCCAGCTATTGGATTTCTAACAGTAAGTTACTTGTTTTTGATATTGCTCCCCTTGGAATCAGAACCTGAGCTTACAATAATTTCCATATTTGCATCTATAATCTCTACATGAATGTTTATTAGTAGCACCATTGACGGAATAGACGATTGAGAACCAGTTTTCTTCTTTTGGTATTGAGGTTTCAATGTGTTTTCCTTGGAATGTGCTGCAGCATGTAATAATGATTCAGTGACACTCGGTTATATTCATACATTAAAGTGTAATGATGTACGACACTACAGTGTGTGGGTAACGAGCATCAACCAGTTCTGTGTGACTCTATGCTGACATGATGTGACATCTCAGCATCAGGGAACACAGCAGTGAAGGAACCGGAGAATAAAAGAGTCCATTAATTCATTGCATTATAGGATTACACTGTCCTTATGAAAACTTGGATGATGGCGGCCTAAACTTGAAACACCTTCTATGCTTTTAAAGGAGCCACATTGGATTATTAAACCAGTATTGTACACACAATGCAAAGAGAACTGTGCAATGTGCATGAGCCTGTCCTGACCTGCCAGCAGTCCTCTGTAATTTTTCTTTCACAAAGACCAATGAAAGCCCCAAACCAATGAACTGAGAGCTATTAATAATGGTGCTTGTTCAACAAGACAACATGATAGGGGGAGGCAACCTCGGCACCCTGGCTGTTCTGGAACTACAAGTTGCACAAGCTGTTATTTAAAAGATTTATGTGTTGCCCTCAAAGCCATATGAAAAGACCCTCACACCGCTCTATGTTTAATTTTTAATTTTGTTTATAATTGGTACATATTGGTCCCCATGACAGCGCATACCCCTTTTTTTATTTACAGTTGTTTGCCTATCAGCCTTAAATATGGCCAGAATTTATTAACAGGGTTAGACTCTACTCTCTCCTCTTAGTGTCAAGACTTCTGATCATTTAATGCAGCCTGTCAGCTGCTCTTGCTCTTATGCTCCAGGCAGGCCCGGCGCTACCGCAAGGCAAGGCAAGCGGCCGCCTGAGGGCGCTGCAGGGTGAGTACTTGTACTTGTCAAAATGCCCCGATGCTTGCGCTATGTTTTTTTTTCACTTACCTTCGGTGCGGGAGAGCAGCCGTGTGTCAGTGCTGGTTCGTTGGGAGGAGCTCCAGGTGGGGTCCTAATTTAGCTGGCCAACGACTGCCAGAGGATCCCGACACGCGCGGCACCTCTGGCAGTCGCCGGCCAGCTAAATTAGGACCCCCACCTGGAGCTCCTCCCACCGGACCAGCGCTGACTCGCCGCTGCTCTCCCGCACCGAAGGTAAGTGAAGAAAAAATATTTATTTTTTTAAACTACGCAGAGCCCCAAAACTAAGTGAAGAAAAAAAAAACATTTTTTAAAAAACTACGCAGAGCCCTAAAACCAAATCAAAACAACAAAGCTGTAAGGAACAAAAAAGAAAAAAAGAGGATGGTGTGCGGAGGAGGGGGAATTAAGGAAGAGGGGAAGGGGACAGCAGCCAAAAACGTAAAATACACAAAAAAAAACACAATCACACAAATCCCATTCGACCCAGAAGCACACTTTTTTTTTTATTTACAAAGCCTTCTTTTTCTTTTTTTCTTATTTTACTAAATGCAGCTTACATGCTGATAGGGAGCAGGCCCAGCGCTACAAGGGGTCCGGGAGGGGATCGGGGGGAGGGTGCGCAAAAATGCACCCTCGCCTGTGTAGGCAAAAATCCTAGCAACGGCCCTGGCTCCAGGGCTGTCTTACTTAAAGTGTATTGAAAGGAAAATCTTAGGGAAGACATAGGGAGTAGGAAAGGGTTAGAACCCCCATACGGTTCTATTTTTATTGCTGTCTGTTTCACTGCTGGGGAATTGCACTCTCTTTGTTGGTCCTACTGGAGTTGTAACTGGAAAAAAGGTGATGTCTTCCAACAGGGATAACAACAACAACAAAAATAGGTTATACTTAAAATCATAAGTTTATTATGTAACAAAAAAATATTAAAACAATCTAATAACGTTAACAATTGATCGAATATGGCAGAATCTCATTCTGAAGCATTGGACTTACAATACCTCTGACAGCCATTCTTGGTACCCTCTGTTTAGTGTATGTATGTGTGTGTGTGTGTGTATATATATATATATATAAATAGAGAGTGTTGTAACTTTTTGTGTTTCATACAATATATATACCGTATATGGTCTTTTAAATAAAAATGATGGTAACCCATCAATCCGATATAAAGGGGGGAATTTATCAAAGCTGGAGCAGACCGAATCTGGAGCAGTTTTCCATGGCAACCAATCAGTTTCTCTCTTCAGTTTGCTTAGGTAAGATTTGAAAACGAGACAGAGAAGCTGATTGGTTGCAGTGCGAATCTGCTCCACATTTTGTCTGCTCCAGTTTTGATAAATTCCCCTGAAAGTGTTTATTATAATTTAACCTTGCTTTACTGTTTAATCTTTTCTCTAGAACAAGCATGCAGCCAGTGAAGTGTC
This sequence comes from Nanorana parkeri, assembly GCF_000935625.1. Lineage (NCBI taxonomy): Eukaryota > Metazoa > Chordata > Amphibia > Anura > Dicroglossidae > Nanorana > Nanorana parkeri. Next base: position 648,011 of record NW_017306395.1, read on the forward strand.
AAGACTTCTGATACGCACATGTTTTGCACTTCTTTCAGCTCAGTACATCTGTAAGTGGTGACAGCAGAAAAATAAATTGCACTTTCAAAAAATCAGTGTTAGATCCCATGTTTTTTCTCTCCCAGGTTCCATTTAAAGAGTTGTTATGCCTAGGTTGCACCAGCTACCTGAGGGTCATCTGCTTACTTGTGACTCTCATCCTGCACTCACTTTATGCCGACCAATGAAGGTTCCTGCACCCAGCTGAATGCCCACTACCCTAGGAGCAAGAGGGGTCCCTTCCCCGATCCTAAGAACCAGGGGTGCCATCACAGCTCCTAGTAGACAGAAGAGTGCTATCCTCCATTCTAAAAGCCAAGTGATATCCCCTATTCTAGAAGCCATGGGAGTGCCATCCCCGAGCCTAAGAGCCAGGGAGCTGCCTCCCCCTCCTCCTAAAAGCCAGCAGGTTGCCACCTCTGATCCTATGAGCTGTGGGGGTGTGTGCCATTCCGGAACCCAGGAGCCACGGGATGCCAGACCCGATCCTAGGGGCCAGAAGAGTGCCATCCCCGAACACAGGAGCCAGAGGCGGGCCAGACCCGATCCTATAGCTAGGGGGTGTGTGCCATCCCTGAACCTAGGAGCCAGCGGGGTGCCAGCCTGAGCTCCTGGCACTGACATCTTTCTGCTTGCTCTCTCAGACTGATACTCAGAGGAAGAAGCATTTTCTATATTAAACCCTCCTCCCCTCCCCGTTTTTGTGTGCACAATAGGCTCCATGCCTAATTGTGCCGGGAGGGCGTCAGTGGAGATGCCATAGAGCGACTCACCTGTTCAGTCAGTGGATGAATCGCTACGACTTGAGATCGCTGCTATTCATCGGCGGGCAGGTGGCAGATGACAGCGATGGGCATGGGATCGGAGCATGCCTAGCCGGGGAGGGCTCCAGCAATGGAGCTATGGGGGATCGTTGGCTGCTCCCTGGTGGTGCTGATGATCGTGGCTGCGCTGCTGTCCAACGGCGTGGTGCTGATCTGCTTCCTGAGCTGCTCTGACATCCGCGGCCAGGTCCCGGGCTTGTTCACACTCAACCTGACCCTCTGCAACCTGCTGCTCACTGTCATCAACATGCCACTGACCCTGGTTGGGGTCGCCCGTGGCCACCATCCCGGGGGCGAGGGTCTGTGCAGGGCTGTGGGCTTCTTGGAAACTTTCCTGACCAGTAACTCCATGCTGAGCATGGCCGCCCTGAGCATTGACCGCTGGGTGGCCGTGGTTTTCCCTCTAAACTATCACTCTAAGATGAGGTACCAGGATGCTGCCCTCATCCTCCTCTACTGCTGGATCCACTCCCTGTCCTTCCCCACCGTGGCCCTGTGCCTCTCCTGGGTGGGCTTCCACCAGGTGTATGGTTCCTGCACCCTCTACAACAAAGAACCCGAGGAAAGAGACTCCTTCATGGCTTTCATTGTGCTTTTCCACCTGCTCAGCTACCTGCTGTCCTTCCTGGTACTGTGTGTCACCTACCTGCAGGTGCTGAAGGTAGCCCGTTCCCATTGCAGGAGGATTGATGTGATCACAATGCAGACTCTGGTGCTCTTGGTGGACCTGCACCCCAGGTATTATGTGTTGGAGCTCCCTTCCATCCTGGTAACATTGAAGCTGCAGAGTTTACAGCACTGGGGAAAGGGGGGTACATTGACAGATAACAGTCTAATATATAATGCTGTCCATTCTCATATTGGTCCGATCATTTCATGATTGATTAGATTAGGTAGAGATATTGGTATTCAGAATAAACTAACTTGGGTGCAGATCATGTAGCATGAACATAGGGATTCACAGAAGTAGCATTCAGTTGCATTTAGCTTTAATGTTCTCCAAATCTCTCCACTTCACTGTCAGTGAGCATTTAAGTGTATCTGAACCCAAAACCTAAAAACAAAAATGTAATTTATTGCAGATTACCAGTCCTTAGATGGGATGGCTTCATTATTTCCTTTTTAGGCTAAGAACATTTCAGCAAGTACAGAAAATACCTGTTGATCTTGCCAGAAATGCCATGTCCTTTTATTTCCTGATTTCCTGATAGCTGAAAAGACAGCAAAAACAATGTTATATTACTGGTCCCATCAATCCTCCATATACAAAGCCATACATGTTTGATGTTCAGCTTGTGGTTTAACAATCATGGCTGCCGCCATAGATAATCATGGAGAAGTGAGTGTTGGCACAAAAGTGACAAGAAGTGTGTTATTCCCATTAAAATAAAGGGGGGAATCTAATGAGTTTTGGCAACGAGATGTAGATGAGCGTCTTTCATCCTACTTATGATTTTATGTCCTGACTTCCGGTTACTCGATCATTAGCTGATAAGGGACTCTCAAAAGGAAGATATAGCTCTGGAAGGCGTCAATGTATAGAGGATAAAGATCTCTGCACGAACTCCCTACCCTCTTCCCTCTTCCCCTCCTTTTTCTTTTTTTTTTTTTTTTCTTTTTTCTTTCTTTTCTTTCTTTTTTTTTTTTTCCTTTCTTTATATTGTGAGTTTGTGAACCCTCCCTGTTTCGTTGTTTGTTGGACCACACATACCATAGGCTCTTGTATCTGGTAACAATATGGAGACAGGAAGGATGTAATAAATTAATTGAAGAAAAAATTATAGCAATATGAGTATGTCATATAAGCGATGTTAACACCCGAAGTGTACGGGACGGTTCAATAATTGTGTAAATGTCTATCAATTTATAATAATAAAAATTAAATATTTTAAAAAAAAAATAAAGGGGGGAAAAGCTTAAAAAATAAGAATGAATGCAGCCACCACATCCGAGGACTAGAAATCTGCAATATATGATATTTTATTCTTTGGTTTAGATACAGTTCAAAAGCAATGTCTTAATGCTTACTTCTGCAAATTCACGAGAGAGCCTCATCTCTACATTCATAAATCTACCAATTATTGATTGGATGGGTTAGAAAGTTCCGATGGTATCAGGAGGAATCATTAAATTCAGGAATAATCACATTTTCGATTTCTGCTCACTTTTTTCAATCAAAGTTTCACATTGAAGGTGATTGGATTGATGCAGGTAAACTTACTGCTTTGTGTTGCATAGAACGATCATCTCAGATATCCAGCTGACTGAGCCTGGGTTCACGTGTATTGCAGTGCATTGTGTCCAAAGACCTGTAGCACTCCTTACCGGAACTCCCAAGTGTATGTAGAGGGTGCTCGCAGTTACTGCGGATGGCGCCGCATTCAGTATAATCAAGTGTAGGAACGTCACCAGCACACCAACACGACAACGACTCAAACGTCAGTAAGAATCCATTTATTGATGTCAATCATTACTATCGGTAGTAATGAGGTAAGGTGTGGTGTAAGCAAGGTAAACATCAGTAAGAATCCATTTATTGATGTCAATCATTACTATCAGGGTAGTAATGAGGTAAGGTGTGGTGTAAGCAAGGTAAGGTGTGCAACAATGCGCTGCAATCAAGTGTAGGAACGTCACCAGCACGACAACGACTCAAACGTCAGTAAGAATCCATTTATTGATGTCAATCATTACTATCAGTACCTTGCCTTGCTTAGTGTTAGATCTGGCTACTGCATTTATACTGCCTCAAAAGAAGCGCATGACCCATTTTTATAAATGGCATTGCACCACAAGGTATGGTAATAAGTTTGCTATGCATTGTAGTGTGATGGATAGGTGCTTTGAACGATGTGAGAACGCGTGTTCCAGCATCGCATACATGTGAACAGGGGCTCAATCTATTATATCGAACAGTCGGCCACATTACAAAGGACTGCAAGAATGGTCAGCATAATGGTGGAGCAGACTAGGTTTTTGCCTATGGAAACAGGCTTGTGGATAGTCATAAGATGTTTCATCACAATTGTTGCTTGCATTGTGCAGCCCACACACAGAACTACAAACAAGCGCTCGATCAAAGGTTTGATTGTTTCAAACAACCTTATACTCAAAAACAATTGTTTGACACACCAAAGAAAAACATTGGTCAAACCTGATTGGATTTTCCATCCTGATCAATCATGACTTTTTGATGAAAAAGATCAACAAATGTAGATCACAGCAGTCATTTATCTGTATGATATGTTGCGCTCATCTAAACACTATGTTGAATGATTGTTGTGTGTTGTCATGTGTATGTCTAGTATCAAAGTGTCTTAAGCACCCTGCTGTCTTTAGCATCTACTTACTTTATGGTTATTAGAAGGAAATGATCTGTGATGAGGACCTGTCATCTCTGACTGTCTACACAATTGTATGTACAAAGCCGCGACAACCAATCAGCAGTCATCCGAAGGCTGACATCCGGCTGCTGTAAATGGTTTCACATCACAACTCCTATTAGTAAAGTTCGAACATTCAATAAGCTGGTGTGGAGAGAAGCGTAATGTGCTGGTAAATAATAGCAGACAATCACATTTTGCTTTTCCCTAGTCAGGCCAGTGAAATATTTGGTGATTGGTTGCTCTGGGTTGTTATGCAAAACTACTCCGGGAATGAGTGATGCCCATGGTAACCTATCCAAACTTACCCAGTTATCAAATAGCTGCTAAATCCTGGCTATTGACAGCACACCTTTCCTTTCCTTTAGGATTCAATCATTGTGTCATTTCAAGTACTGATTTTTATTTTTTTTATTTATTTTAATTAATTAATTTTTATTTCATGTATTTAGTTTTATTTATGTATTCAGTTTTTTGTGTATTTATTTTTATATTATGTATTTATTTATATATTTATTTATTTAAACGTTCCTGCCCACAGCTGCACCTAATCAAGGGACGGGTTGCAGTGATGTCACTGACCTTATATAACCACATGACTATATTTGGTCAATGATTTTTACCTAGTATGGCCATGTCTCCATATAAGGTCATTGACATCAGCACACGTATCTCGCCCCTTCGTTGGTGTTCAGCTGAGGGGTGGGGAATGCCCCAGCCCACAGCTGGTTAGACAGGTGGCCTGAGGGCACTTGTGGGGTTAGGGGAGCTCAGTTTCAGACCGGATACAGTCCCAACCTGAGCTCACACCTATTGAGGAATATATTTGAATGTACGTTTTTTTTATGTCTTGAGTGCAGCTTTAGAGTAATTTCAAGACATGGTCATGAGGTATACATCATTATATGTGATGCCGTATTTTTTAGGTGTGAAGTTGAATGAACACATGACTATGAAGGCTTCCTGAGGCTGACATGGAGTACAGTATTTAGATCCTAGCTGGATGGACTTTGCAAAACAGATGTATTAATGATAGAACGGATGGCTGGATTACATTGCTTGGCACTGACTTGGCTGTTATATCAGGTCATAAGGACATGGACCAATTGTATCAGCAGATGTCAATCCAGACAAATGCGTATTCCTGTGCGGGGGGAAAAACAAACCATAAAACACTGTTTCTGAGTTGATTTCTGTTTTGCTCATTTATCTTTTTAAAGAGAATCTATAATGTATTTTCAGCAAGTGCACAGTTTATGCTATTAGTGTTTATTTGAATTTACTTCCTCCTGCTGTTCCGTATTTTACATACTGTATGCCATGGAGTGTTACTTTTTTATTAGTTTTAAGTAGAAACTGGAAGGGTAAGAACTAGGGATGCACCGATACCAGTTCCGATACTAGTGCCGATACTTGGCATATTCATGAGAACTACCAGGGTTGCAGCGGTTGCAGCTGGGACCTGGCTCTGGCACTCCACCACCGTCCTGAAATCATTAGTCTGTATTGTTTTAGAAAAACTGTCACATGACAGAAGCATAAATGTATCAGTACTTGTACTTGCAAAAATGGTATCGGTGCGTCCCTTTTATATATGTTTATAAAAACTAAATCGTACATTAAAACAGAGATGTACAAATCCCAGGAGCTCCGTTTGCTCCTTACAAATGACAGCTGCCTCCCAACTTTTCAATTTTTCTCTAGTCTAGTCTTGGAGCTGGAAAAGTATCTGTACTTGTACCGAGTATGGTACTTGGTATCGGTGCATCCCTAGTTAGAACCCCTGTTGGGGATTTATTTCTGTCTCTGTTGGGAGATTTCCTCTCATATCCTGTCAGGGAAGGAAGTGATGGCCTATATAATACCAATGGGGACAAAAGCATATTTTTAGCTGCGAGGTGAAGAGTTTAAATTTCAAAATGTTTTGTTTTTTTTGCTGTCTGTTTCTTTTTGTCCTGGTGACACCTATACGCTCTATTTCATATATGGACATTCTCGGGGATAGGAAGTGAGGGAAAGTCTCTCCAATCAGGTCACAGACAGAAGTAAAAACCTCACAGAAATTTTAACATTTTTAAAATTACCATCCCCAGATCTGCTTGGTGGAGGCTCAAGACAGCCCTGCATACTATGCATATAGAACTTTGCCCTGTTTTAGTGAATAAGTCCAGAAATTCACAGAGCCCCCACACTCTCTTTAATGGTAACATGCATGTGCATACTCACGGGCTTTTCTCTAAAGATTGCTCAGTATTAGGAATGTGCATGCAATCTACATCTATGGCCAGCTAATGTGCAGCTGCATCCTCGGCATGCCTTATTGTTTGCATTTCAGGACTTCTTTGCAAACAGTATTGTTTTATTCAGTATGCCGCAAAAGCTGAGCTTTGTCCCTTTATTCTGTGTACCACAGTGTGAGGCAGAGATGTCTGGAGGAGCAGAAGAGGAGAAGGCAAAGAGCCACCAAGAAAATCATCACATTTATTGGAACGTTTCTGCTTTGTTTTACTCCATATGTAGTCACCAGGTAAGTGACAAGCCTGAATTAGCCTTCTTATTCGTTCATTATAGTTCATACACAATGTGACTATATTTGTATATATTAAAGCAGATCTATGGCCTCCTATTAAAACAAGATATGAGCTGCAGCACTTACAGGGCATTTGCAATTAGAGTTTTCACGTAGTTCCCCTGCAATGTCCCACAGATAGCTGACAGTGAAATGAACCAAATGCAGATTCCTGTGATGGGGTGGCACTTCTGCTTCTGAATTCAGAGCAGAGTTGTCTTCTTCGTGTGCGCTGTTTATGCTTGTACTATATTGGAAGAAGAGAAAGTTGTAAGTAGCATCGTCACTGATGATTTGCAAGCCTGTAGCACTGACTCTGCTGCTGAAACCCTGAGTTGCTGGAAGGAGTGTGCAGGCAGCACACTCCTTCCAGCAACTCCGGGGCCATCAACAACCATTCCTTTATGCTGTATGGAGCAACACTCCTGTGCGAATTAGGGCTTTAGCTTGCTTTTCTTGGATCCAGTGTTTGCCTGACACCAGGGGCACAATCTGCATGGAGTGTTTGTGTTATACTTTCATTTGCCTTGCTGGGCTCCTGTACTCTCTTGGAACCAGGAACATAATTTGCATGGAGTATGCATCTTCAGCCTGATGCTTTGGTTTCCTTCTACACTCTAAGACATACCTAGGATGATCAGCTGGATTCTGTGAGTGTGCTTAAATGACTCTGGTAGGGGCATTAGACTGTATTTTCCTTAAGGCAAAGACCAGTGTAGGTTCAGTATACACTGGAAAGCACAGCAGTATATTGCTGCCATATTAACATATTAAACTGAATAATTGGTGATTTTCTGTGATGCTTTCCGATTTTAAAGATTTTCCAACCTGTCCAACTCTATCTTTCATTTGGTTTGTGGTTCTCTAAGGAAGTATTGTGTACAATGAGCTCAGAAACACCATGTCCAGACCATGTTCCTCTTTAGTCGACTAGTGCCCTAGTAACCAATGATGTCAGGGGTGTTCCTCCTCTGCAGTCATTGGTTGCTAGGACCACTAGGCTTGGTTCAGTCCCAATTTCTCATGTGGCCCCTTGAGAAAATGAATTACCCACCCCTGCCATAGACTAAGCAAAGTATTTTCATGTCACCCTTAAGACCACTGTAGAACCATATCTGATGGTGATTCTCATGGAGATTTATTTTCTTAAAAAATATATATATTCACTCTATTTCTTGGGTCTCAACGTACCACTTTTCCCAAAGTATGACGCACACTGCCACTTGTGCATCCTCCTCTAAGAGTTATATAAAATGTTTTCCTTTTATTTACATATCTAATGGTGAGTTTACAGATGGAGGTCTATTTGTTAGCACACTTCTCAGGCTCACATGCAACTGAGCTAAACATGCTTCTCCAGGAATGCTGGGAGCCTGTTTACCCAATTATCAGAAAGGTTTATAGCTTTTCTGGGTCTCGTTATGTATCTGTTATTTCAAGCAGGTCTACAAATGGCCTGAGGATCCCATTCAGTGGTGGAGGATGGATGACGAAGCTCAGTTCCTGAAAGTGGTGTCATTTCTGTAACAGAATGGCATCAAGACGTTGACCAATGTCAGCCCCCAGCAGTGGATGGGAGCCTCAGCTGTGGTAGATGACAGCCATCCACCCAGATCCCCTTCAGTGACAGAAAAGTTACTATATCTCAGGAAGTTCACTAATCATGCCTGTATTTTATCTTTACACTAGAGACCTGTGCTAAGTAAGAGCATTCCTCCATGTTCATTCCCAATCACCATTGTTTGCCCTAGAAAACTAATTATGCGTGCCTCGCTTATGTATGCTGAGAGCTGTCTGCATAGTACATTTAGGGCTCATGTGTTATCAGTATGAGGTGCAGACACTGTTTGCAAGTTTGCAAATTTAGTTTGGCTGTTAAATCATTAACAATATTCTGAAACTTGTTCCTCTTATTTTCAGTAGCTGCAGTTTATAAAAAAAAAAAAAAACTGTTGTTGGACATTTATTTAGATGAATATAATAAATAATAGTGACATGCTTTCCTTTGAGGTGTATGTAAACCCAAACAATACACTTCTCTTACACTGCACAATACACTGCTACCTTTTGGTCTGTTAAATATACCATTGGAATTGTGTATCTGTTTGTTAAGACCATGGAAATACCACGCTGATCACATCAGAAATTACTGTCCTGTGCATACTTCCTGTGTTATCTCAAGGAGGATAATTAGCCCTCCTAGTTCTAATCCTGGAACTACAGAATAATTAGTGTGTGTGTTGTAGAGATGGGTGGTATGTAAGGGTTTGAGTAGTTTAGTGAAAGAAAACCGTGCAGGGCTGACACCACTCAGTACACAAAAATCCTGTATGTTGACAGCCATCAAAAGGATTTAGGAGCTGAGTGCATTTCTGACGGGTCACACATATGTTTAATACTGTGCAGAGTCTTTAAAGGGATAAATTATGGGGAAATTGGTATTTATTGCAAAGGGGTACTGCATGTTTTTTTTTATTATTATGATTGTTTTGCCCTGATATTCACTTTAATAGTAGAAGGTTTGTTGTGTCCTAGCAGTATAACATCCTGATTATGTAAGCTGCATTTACTGCCATGGAAGGGGAAGTTTTTATGACCTGGCATTCAATCAGTGTATTAAAACCTACATATTTAACTCATTTAACCAAGATTTTTGTGATGTTTGGCCCAAGCCACAGTACACATTCAGACAAACAAGTAACTAGGTGGTATTGACATCACTGTAGCAGGTATGTTGGATCCTGAGCAAGTATACATGTGCTTCCCATCAGTTTATTAAATATTTGGGACACCACCGTTAACTTATCCTTGGGCTGCATTCTTAGTAATACTTGTATATGAAGATATTGTTTGCCTGTGTGTAGTGCTCACATGTACAAATTTCTACGAATGTGACAAACAAACTGTTTTTTACTTTACAGGCTGGTCGAGATTTCCTCCGCTACCACCATAAGTCCTCAGTGGGGCATCATAAGTCGATATTTGGCCTACAGTAAGGCTTTGTCGGATCCATTTGTGTATTGCTTATTACGGAACCAGTATAAGAGCTGCTGTCGAGACATAGTCAACAAACTTTTGAAACGCAGCTCTGGCAATTCCTCTGCTGGAAGGGTCAACTCTTATGTGGGACATTTGGTGCCAGCCACCTCCGAATAAATAACCTCATGGAACTACAAAAATCCTCTTTGCCAGGCAGGCACATGTCCAGTTCCTGACAAAAATGAGAACTACTGTAAATGGGATATAATCTCTCTTTCATGTTTCTGTAATTTATTGCCTTAATTTATTTTTTAAAAGTGTGTGCTCCTTTAGGAAAAGGACCTCTCTGTGGAATATCAGTCTCAGACCCCTGACCTGTTTTCAGACCACCATAGAATAATGTCCCAGACTCGTATACCAGGATATACAGAACACAAGCACTGATCAATAATACAGATCTGCCTACTGGTACAAATTCCATTCATTTATGGATCTGTCTCTGCAGGTACTGTCTACTACTTTACTCAGAACCTTTGATGACTCTGATAATGTTGCCTGTTGACAATCGTATATGTGAGTAAAGGTCACCATTTGCTCAAAATATGTATCTTGTGGAGTTTGATATTAAATGGACTTAAAATTGTTTCTCTTACTAGACTAAATCATATTCCAATGCCTAACTTATACAAAAGGAGTAAACAGCATATTGCAGAGGAAAATATGGTGGGTCTATGTTAGATTGGATTATAGTGAAAAATGGTCATCTTGATGCAGAACATGACCCACATCTCCCTCTGTTAAGCAGTCTCTGGACTGCTTATTACAATACTGAGTATTTATAGAAAAGTATACTTAGGGGTCTATTTTTATAAGCAATTTGCAGAGCCGTTCCCCTTGCAAATCTCTGTGAGAATTAATTCTGTGCGAATAAAGGCAAAAATGCAAGTTCTTAGTATATTTTCTTTCCAAGCACAATGTAATGTATTACCACATTATGGCCACTGGATGGTGCTGTGGAGCACAGGAAATAAGTATTTATAAGTATTTACTTCCTGTGCTTCTCAGCTCCATCTAGTGGCCATAATGCAGTATTGCAGTACATTATATTCAACCTGAAAAGAAACTATACTTAGAAAGTTTGTGTTTGTCACTACAGTAAATCCCCCATTATTCAAGTAACCGCCACTCTCAAGCAACCGGTAACAAAAACAAGGACAGATATGTCCTCGATTTTCTTTGCGGTTGCTTGTCAGACATCTAATTGTAAATTATTTGTTTACATGTTGCTGCCAGCCAGCAACCAGATTCCGCGGACTGCAGCAGAATGTAAACAAGGGGGAGCAAAAGCAAGCCTGCTATTGTATTTTTTAGATTACAATGCCCAGAACTTTCTCCCTCAGGTCCGCTCCTCTGCTCAGTGGGTGGGTGCAATAGCCAGCCTGCTATTGACCATTGCAATCTGAAATAGCCAATAGCAGGCTGGTTATTGCACCCGCCCACTGACCAGAGGAGCGGACCTGAGAGTGAACTTTCTATTAACTCTATTAACTCTACTCTAGTAACTCTAGTTACTATTAACTCTCAAGCAATCAGAAACTTCAGTTATCCGGCATCTACTGATCCCTGTGTGCCAGGGAGTTTACTGTATTTGCACAGAATGAACTGTCACAAAGCTTCACAGGGTGAATGGCTCTGTGAAATGATAATAAATAGACCCCTTATTCTTTGATCCAATTCTTACTTTAGAGGCAACATTAATTTAATAAAATAAGAATAATTTATGGAGCAGTTTATTGCTCCCCCTGTAGGTAGGACCTTATATTCATTTTGGGACACATCATTAGATATAAAACACGTTCTTTTTGTTTAGTTTGACAAAAATGGTGTCTCTGAAACTTTGTGCATTGCCCCTTATAGCCCAGTGTGCCTCTTGCCTACACATAATACTAGGGGTGGCTGTTTTTTTATGTTAACCAGTATTGATGAGAATACAGTCCTTCATGTACAAATATTATCAGTGTGATGCTGAAAACAGCAATACGCCATTACACCTGTTTATATAGTAACACATCAGCCAGTTAGAAAAGGTTCTTCAGTAGCCCATCAGCTGTAAGCTGTAGTGCAATGTGTTGTTAGAGGTAACTGCACGTCATTGCTATTTGCAGTGAATAATAAAACCACAAGTCATGTGCTTCAGTGATATCACTGGTTCCTAGCTGTTTAACAAGCCATGGTTTACATCTTCCCAGATGAGCCTATGAGGTCATATGCTAGCACACTGATGCTACTGTTCTTTCAATAATCCTAATAAAATGAGAGAGAGAATGGATGCATAATGTTCTAAAGTTCTTGCTCTTGACCCAAGATATTTGCTTTTACTTACCTGGAAATGTGAAAAGTAACAGAATCGAATGGCCCTATGGCTATGGTCAGTCTCACCCCCAATTATATATTAGTGCTGCACTAGAGGGCAAATTCACTGCGGTCATTATCTACATGGCCCTCAAATATATGGTAGTCGGCATAAAATAATCTGTCCTCATTATGATCAGGAATGCAGAACGAGCCAAAAACAGTTTAGAGTTCATTTGCATCGAGGATCATACAGGTCCAATTCAGTCAGATGCCAAATTTTGGATCCCCCTTGGTCAAATGACATGTTTCCTCCATATTCTAAGTCAAAAGAAGTTAATAACACACATTTTGCAAGTTATCAAGTTAAAAAAAATCTGCATATACATATACACATAATACACATTTTTCATTTGCTGAATATAATTGACTAAAAAAATTAAATTTGAAAAAAGATAAAATTTAAAGTTCACTGTCTTCAAAATTTGTGTCACTGTCTGTAGGGGTTCACGTTGCAGCAGAGTCTCTGCTGTTTGGCACCTGGGTCCCAACATTGATTCCGATTCATCTGTGCAAGCACTTCAGAATTCCCCAGAAACGCCAGACACTCTTCTAGTCCCCCTGCTGTTTTTTAGAACGAAGTGCTGGCTCACACGTTCTCAGACCTCTGTGAGTATCAGTTCCCAGTCTCCTGTGCCTGAGTCCTCCTGTTCCAGTTCTGATACTTGTTAACAACCTCTGTCTATTTCTCCATGATCCTTTCTACTGCCTGCCCTGATCTTTTGCCTGTTTTTCGATGATCCTTTCTATTCGACTGCCCTGGCCTATTTGATAATGACCTTCCCTGCCAAGTTGTAGCTAGCTTAGTTTCTGACTGCTGTCAGCTGTTGCCACTGAGTGTAAACAAGAGTGACAACCTAGGAGCCAGCTACAGCAAAGCTGGTCATCCCCTGTGGGCTGGTCTAGTGAACACCACGTGGTTCCCTGTGCCCTTTTTTGTTTTAGTGTTCAATAGAGTGGTGAAGGTTTAGAACCCCTGTGTCCCTCTGAGGGGGGTTCTACCCTCTCTGTTTGTCCCAGTGACCATTGTCACTGGGACTGAAAGTGAGGGAAAATCCAAAATGCTGAGTTATTGCCAGAACAGGTAAAATGGGAAATCAGTGATAATGACTACTGTATGTCTACAAGGTGAGATGTGAAGGGAAATCTCCCCGATTAGACACAGACAGTAAGAAGAAAAAAAGCCCTGGCAGGGGTTTAACTTTTTCTAGTATCCAAGTTGTGTCTTTAGATATACTTTAACCCTTGTGATTAGCACATCCATGGACATTAAAATAATGGCTTTATGTCTAAAAGTTCCTCTTGGCATAAAGCTGGGTGGATGTCCCTCGCATGGCACTAGCGCCCCTAGATGGTCTTATATACATGAAGCCCTAAGTGCTTCTTGATCTGAGTGAAAATGTCCAAATTGAATGACTACCTTGTGTCTGTGGCACCCTCAGAAAGCTCTGGTTGACCATTCTCTTGTGAATATGGTAGGTCGAGGATGTTGTCCATGTCCAATCACTGTTAATCCCCTGCAGATGAACTGACTCTGTGGCTGTCATACTGCAATATGTCTGATTAAAACATCTGACCAAGCTTTCTAATAAGGAATAAATCACACGCATGACTCTACCTGTAAATTTTGGGTTGAGCTATTGGTATTTAGAAATAGACTGTATGCAGACTGTAAGTGAAACCTAACTAATTATTGCTAAATATTAATATGCAGGATTCCATATTTCCTGATAAAAAAGGATTTTAAATTGTATTTGTTTAGCCCTGACCACAATAAGTCAGCATGTAAATAAACACTACACATTCCAAATATGAAAAACGGAGATTCATGACCACAGTCCGTGAATAAAGTAAAGCAGAATAGAAGTTGGATAGTCCAATCATTTAAAATGACCTCCAACTTACCCATGGTACACTTCAAAAACAAAAGACTAAGGTTTCCAAATAGCTTCACCATCCCCAGACCTGGAATGTTATTGAAAATCTTTAGCTTCATCTCAAACCTGAAGTGCACACAAGACAACTTGACAATATTTCTGAACTAGAAGCTTTTGTCATGTAAGAATGGGAATACATTCCTAAAAAAAGAACAGAAATATTGAACTGGCTACAAGAAATGTTTATAATCTGTATTTCTACCAAAGTGTGTTTGTTTTTTCTGGTTGGCGGTTGGTTACTAGGCAATGGAAGTCAGGGTGCAAAAACTATAGCTTATTTTTTTGTCCATTTCATTAAAATTTGTAGAAAGATTTTTAGGTTTGTTCCTTACAGAAATAGTTTTATCTTCTTTTCACTGAGCAAATCGTCAAAACATGTATTGTGGCCAGTGGTACCTAAAGTTTCTGCAAAAGATTGTGCTTAATTGCAGCAGTAAATGGAGATCCCATTTGTACATAGTGTAAAAAACAGGCTGCATGTTGACAACAGTAAGGAAAATGAAGCTGAATCCTTAGAATGGCTCAGTATTTGCAGGCATTGAACAACTATTGCTTGTTACTTGTGGTGCACTAACACCCAGGGGAGCTGCTGGTGTATGATGGGCTCTCCTGCCGCTCCCATTGGTGACCCCCTCTATAGCTGGACCCCAAAAAAACAACCCACCAATGGCAACAATTTAAGCTTTAGTTACTTTAGTTTTTCTGGTAGTTATTTGCTCAAATATCTTGTGGAGAGAGGATAAGGGTTCAGAATAGGTAAACCTAGCAAAATGTCCCAGTCCTTCCTATGTCTTCAACAAAAAAAGGCTGGCGGCTCTAAATTCTCCAGTAGCAGCATCGCAGAAAGAACAAAGTTGTTGCCGGGGTAATGGAGACTCAATGCAACGCCCATGTGGTAGCAGTTATCCCCAGGCTCTCCAGGACACTTCCCAGCATAGCATACTCCTCTGAAGATTCTCCACACAAGCAGATATCTACTGTATCTGATTCTCCAGGCCCTAGTACAGACCAGATCACATTCCTTAGGCTCTGATTCAGGCAAAGACCTTTCTCTACAGTGACATCCTATCGAAACAGCAGCTTTGGAAAGAAGGGCCCTCAAGAAAGTTGCTTTAAATATTTATCCTCTCCTCTTATCTCATTTCACTGGCATTAAAACCCGACAATATTGGGCAAAGCAAATAAATAATTATAACTAATACATTGTTATTTCTCACACTAACTACTGGAGACAAGTCATCAGCAGCAGACATAATCCGTGTCCTAAGCTTAGGAGAAACCCAATAAACTCAAAGTTTAGGCTCACTACAGCCTAGCTGCAAAGACACTAAATATAGGTGGAACACTCCAGTTTAAGGGAGGGACACTACTTTTGTAACACTCGAGTATGGTAAGTAGCAGTTGTGAGAGTTATTAGGATTTGCTTTTGCACACACAAATTTTCCATCTTGGTGGAAGATACCAAAAATGAATTAGTGATACCCTTTACGAATCACCCCTTTACAAACCAAGTGTCACATTAAGATATCTGTTGAATTGGGAGGGGAAAGTGTTACACTGGTAGCAGAGCTGTGTAATCTGCTCAATGGTGGGTTTATTGTCTTTCACAGTGAAAACTCAGTTCACATACTGGCTGACTGTGCATGTATTTTGCTCATGTAAAAACCCTTGGCAAAAAAGCCTGGCATGGTTAAAAAGATTTGCGAATGTCTTGTTTATTATCTTACCTTTTCTTTGTAAATGCTTCTTTTGTATGCTTTTATTATTTTTTTCCTTTTTCCTTCCATATTGTTGTCATGTAGGTAGAAATTTTTACTGAAGATTCTTTCCTTCTCCGGTTTAAGTACTAAAAACGTGTTTTTATTGCTCTTGTGTCCCTGACAGATTTCCCCTCACTTTCTACCCCAAGGACAAAGTCACAGGGATGGGAAGTTTGGAAAAAAGTCTTCAATAGGGACACAAGCAGCAAGAACTTAAAATGTTTACGCTAGAGATCCACTTGAGGCAAATTTGTAAAGCCAAAATTAAGATAATATTTTCCAATTAATGGATGGTTATCAAGACATGGAAGGGAATTTATCAAAACTGGAGCAGACTTGCATGTCAACCAATCAGCTTCTCTGTCTCATTTTCCAATCTTACCTGAGCAAACTGATGAGAGATGCTGATTGGTTGCCATGGGCAACTGCTCCAAATTATCTCTGCTCCAGTTTTGATAAATTTACCCCATGGTCTTTAAACTGAGCTGACACGCATCAGCTGAAAGTTAAATATTAGGCTTGCTTTTCAGGCTATCTTGCTAATATGTTAATTTTTAGATTTAGTGTAGCTTAAGTACAGCAGTACAACCCCAATCTGACTAATTCAACTTGAACAAAAATACTTTTTTAGGTAGTTTTGGCTGCAACACAATTTTTTTTTATCCAGCAGTAACAGACCTGATATATGAATGTTTACTCCTGGACAAAAAAGTTTAAGGCCTCAATTTCATCCAAACTGGCCACTGGCATAACTGTTGAATAGTATCATTTGTGAGCTTCATTGTGTGAAGCACCACACTTCATTGTCTTAAAAGTATAATAAAATGTTAGAGTGCACAAAAAAACTTAAAAACCAAAACCCAATGTTCTCACGGACTTCTCAGTATCCCCATTATTCCCAAAATATTGAAAATATAGACTTTATGGGTCTCTTCCTGGTCTCTCCCTCTACATTATTAGAGGGAGAGAGCAGGCAGGTTTTATTTTGTAATAAAATAAATATTGGAGTAAATTATTTGAGAGACAAATGCCACAAATATTATTCAGTAGCTGGACAATAGCTAAGAAGCTTGGTTTTGCCGCAATATAAGAGGGAGAGCCAAGACAGGTTTTATATAAAATAAACATTAGGTTGTATTATTTAAGAGACAAGAGCCACAAATATTGTTTAGTGACTGCACAGTATCTAAGTAGCTTGGTTAGACCCTAATATAATGGAGAGACAAGGCAAGTTTTATCTTAAAATAAACACTAGGGTGTATTATCTGAAAGACGGTAGCCACAAATATTGTTCAGTGGTTAGGCAGCCCACCACACGGTGGGCAGTACATAGAGAGCTGGTGGGTTGCGTGTTGGGCACCACTGGTCTAAAGCATCCTCACTCTACTAGAAAATGTGTATTTCTCAGCATGTTTGGCATTATGCCTTACTGTATACAGTTTTCTTAAGCAATTTATTTTTTAATCTGTTGGAACGTTTCTTGCCTGGAGAATCTGCCAGTAACAGCACTTTCTGTTTCAAGTTGACAACACTACAAGCCACTGCCTTGCAAATAGCAACTTTCAGGTCTGCAGGAGGCATGCACAGACCTGATAGGCAGCCCAGTCTCCAGCTAAAGGATTGTGCATGGCAGGATGACAACACTGACAACACTGCTACTGATTGCAGGAGAAACAGGAGTTGATATTACTGGCTGACATTGGCCAAGTCGTGATGTTACTGTTTAAAATTTGGTGGCCTTTTGAATGGAAAAGCTTGCACAGAGCCTACAGAATTGCAGGTGCTAAATACTTTGCCACCCTCTTTATTCTGTGCAGTCATATAACACAGTAGGGGTGGGAAGATGATAAGTGTACATATGTTACTTTACAAATCTCTAGGCAGGTATATCAAGTCTTGTATATGTGTGTGTTCAACATTGCCTTCAGTTTCCCCCTTACAGTTTCAAATGAAAATTAGTTTTGGAATCATAACCTGATGGCCTTAGAATCATATTTTCTCCAGGTTCTGTGTGGTTTGCATGTTATTCCTAATGTGCACATTTTCCACGTGGTAAGAATTAAATCTTCAAAGATACTGTCCCTTCAGGATAAATGGATGAGGTCAGCAGTTTTGGCTTCATGTATCTCAGGAAGTACCATGTGCTCTGTTAGGAAGGCTCAGCTGGTGATCTGTGTGATTGGTGAGGTCTGTTTAAAGAGATGCCATTGAAATGATGTACAAAGTCATACCAGAACTTCACATTCATAAGAAAAATGCACCTTTTTATCAGGATGCTGATGCTTTGGGAACCCGTTTTTGATTACCTGTTTGTAATGAAGTACGGAGCTTTCCATAAAATGCCTACTGTAGGCTCCTTGTTACCCCTCATATGCAGAAATCTTGCTATATATTTGCCAGTGTAACGGTTCCTACCCACTGTAGCAGCACAGTTGCAGTGTTTGCATTATAGTAATAGGAGCTCACAGACTGACTATCATCTCATTGACATGATATAAGGGTTAAAAATGAAGAAAATATTATAGATTCACAAGTATTTGCATTGACTGGACATCAAATATTAGGAAAGGTTTCTCTCAATCAGATGTTTTTTAGCTTGCAGGGTAATGCACATAGGAGTCTGTTGCTTCTGTTTGTAATTTTTTTTAATAAAAAAAGGAACAAAAACATGCTGGTCTTCATTTTTCTTAAATCTTTGTTCTCATTAACACTGGCATGTTTTCATTTTAAAAGTCTGCATGATGCAGTTTTTATCCTACTGGTATCTTTTTTTGGGGGGGGGGGA
>NW_017306395.1:666767-699195 GCF_000935625.1 Nanorana parkeri
TCAATAGAAGTAGATACCCATGTTCATTTTTCTAATCGAATTTGTTAGTTTTTAACTATGACTGGTAAAATGGATTAAAGACAAAGTTAAAATAAAGGAATTGTTTTAAAATTATGGCAGTATGCTGGTGATCCCTGCTGGAAATGCTGATAGACCGGCTAAAGTAGACTTATAGGAAGAAGTGAGCTCAGACTAGACATTCACAATCTGATAATGTTCATTGCTATTCCAAAGAGCAGGCAGAAAGTGAGACAGTAGTACAGGGCCTGCAGAGAGCAATCAGGAGGCACTGGCAAAGGGCGTGCAGAGAATACACAGGAAGTGAGTGAGTCAGTGGCACAGGGCCTGCAGAGAGCAGACAGGCGGTGAGGCTGCAGAGAGCATACAGGAGATAGAAAAAGAGGCAGAGGGCCTGCAGAGAGCAGACAGGAGGTAGAACAGTGGCACAGGGCCTGCAGAGAGCATACAGGAGGTGGGGCAGTGCACAGGGCCTGCAGAGAACAGACAGGACATCGGGCGGTGCACAGGGCATGCAGAGACCAGACAGGAGGTAGAACAGAGGCTCAGGGCCTGCAGAGAGCATACAGGAGGTGGGGCAGTGCACAGGGCCTGCAGAGAACAGACAGGGCATCTGGCAGTGCACAGGGTATGCAGAGAGCAGACAGAAGGTAGAACAGAGGCTCAGGGCCTGCAGAGAACAGAAATGAGGCAGAACAGTGGCACAGGGACTGCAGAGAGCAGATAGAAGGTGGGGCAGTGCACAGAGCCTGCATAGAGCAGACAAAAGGTAGAACAGTGGCACAGGGCCTGCAGAGAGCACACAGGAGGTGGGGCCGCGCACAGGGCCTGCAGTGCAGAGAGCATACAGGAAGTAGAACAGAGGCACAGGGGCTGCTGAGAAAGAAATGATGCAGAGCAGTGGCACAGGGACTGCAGAGAACAGATAGAAGGTGGGGCAGTGCACAGAGCATGCAGAGAGCAGACAGGAGGTAGAACAGTGGCACAGAGCTTGCAGAAAGCAGACAGGACATGGGGCAGTGCACAGGGCCTGCAGAGTGCAGACAGGAGGTGGGTCAGTGCACAGGGCCTGCAGAGTGCAGACAGGAGGTGGGTCAGTGCACAGGGCCTGCAGAGAGCAGACAGGTAGTGGGGTAGTGCACAGGGCCTGCAGAGAGCAGACAGGTGGTGGGGTAGTGCACAGGGCCTGCAGAGAGCAGACAGAAAGTGGGGCAGTGCACAGAGCCTTCAGAGAGCAGGTAGGAGGTGGGGCAATGCACAGGGCCTGCATAGAGCAGACAGGAGCCAGTGCTTTTGCACAGGGGCTGAAGAGAGAAGACAGGAGGTGGAACAATGGCACAGGGCCTGCAGGGAGCATACAGGAGGTGGAACAGTGGCAAGGGGCCTGCAGAGAGCATACAGGAGGTAGAACAGTGCACAGCGCCTGCAGAGAGCAGACAGGAGGTGGGGCAGTGGCACCGGGCCTGCAAAGAGAACACAGGAGTCAGAGCAGTGGCACAGGCCCTGTAGAGAGCAGACAGGAGGTAGAACAGTGGCACAGGGCCTGCAGAGTGCAGACTGGAGGTGGGGCAGTGCACAGGGCCTGCAGAGAGCAGACGGGTGGGACAGTGCACAGCGCCTGCAGAGAGCAGACAGGAGGTGGGGCAGTGCACAGGGCCTGCAGAGAGAAGACAGAAGGTAGAGCAGTGGCACAGGAGCTGAAAAGAGAAGACGAGGTGGAGCAGTGGCATAGGGCCTGCAGTGAGCAGAGAAGAGGTGGAGCAGTGGCACAGGGCCTGTAGAGAGAAGACAAGAGGTGGAGCAGTGGCAAGGAGCCCTGTAATCTGTAATATCTGTTTTCTCCTCCTTTAAACAACTAATAAGCACAGCAGGGGTGGGTGGGTCATTTATTTCCAAAGTTTAGGCATATTAAACATTATATTTGTTTTAAATGTTTTATATCATGCAATAAATCTGAAACTACCCTTGACAGTTCATGGGAAATGTTCTGCAGGATGATATAGCTACCTTCGCTGCTCTGGTACCCTTGATCATTTTTGTTGTCTGCCAGTATAAAAAGAAACTAACCTGAGCCATAGAGTGTGTGTTCTTGCTAAAGTATGGGTAGAGGATTAGTTTCACATTAGGGTGAGCCAGTGTCAGCACATCTGCTGAGAGTTATTCCACAGGAGGGGGAGCAAATTCCAGATGAAATGTGAGCTGCTGCTGTCTACACGCGTTTAAATCTACCAGCCAGAGAAGCCATTTCCCTGCAACTGGGTCTATGGGATTCACTGGTAAAATGTGTTCTGTTTGCACCACAAACCTATATAGACAGGGCAGCCTCTTCTCTAAAAATGTGTCTTGCAGTAAGTGTGGATGTGGCTTGACGCCACACATTATGACCTTATATATGCATGTGTACAATAATCAGCAGGTTTGGGTTTGATAACTTACCTCTGCAATTACCGTATATACTCGAGTATAAGCCGAGATTTTCAGCCCATACAAGCAAGATTATGATTTATTCCCTTCTGCCCATGGAAAATGGAGCCATCATTTCACTGTTTATTTATATGTCATCTACATCATTTAGAAAATGGATATGTCACATCTTCCTTCCTGTCATTCTAGATGAAAGATTTTTAATTGTATGGACAGCCCAAGCAATTCAGTTCCCTTCAACCGCAGGTTGCCCAAAAACATATCATATATCCGGCACCTCCCTGGTCTCTCCGCTGTATTATTCTTGAGTGCTTCGTATCTTCATTCCTGTAGTGAGCTTAATACTTTTTATATTTGTCATCTAAGTGTGCTCTACCAGACTAACTTTTCCATGCATCCTATTCTAAGATTCCTGCTAGTTATAGGGGCATACCAAGCAAAAAATGTAGATATATATATATATATTTATATAATATAACAGTTTTGAAAATTGTGCTCTGCATCATTCAGGACTAATCTCGATGTATACATGGGATGACTGGTACACAATCTAATCAATTACCATCAGTGGCCATAGAGATTTATTCTGTTGATGCCCCCACTTCCCCATATGCTGCATAGAATCCCTCCCAGTTCTTATGCTGCAGGCCAGTAGGAATGGGGAGGTGTTCATATATCTCAGTTCAACCTCAATTCATATTTCTGCTAATGTTGACAGATACTAATTGTGATTTAATAATCTAGACAAGTGTCACTTGATGGTACTTGACCTGAGAAAGTCCTAGAGATCCCATGATGAACAATGGCTAGTCAATGGAAATCCTTAAGGTGCCCATACACTGCCCGATTCTCGTACGAGAATCGCGGGAAATCCCGCGATCGTATGAGAATCGAGCAGTGTGAACGAAGACGTGCGACCATTTCTACTGTACGGTCACACCTCTTTTGTCTAAGTAACACGCTAGAAAACCAGCCGAAAATCGTACGATTTTCGGCTGGTTTGAACGGTGCTCCGGGGACAAATGCCGAACGGGCCGGTGTGCGCACGCGCACACTGCCTGTTCAGCATTGCGCTCATCGGAAGCCCGCCCTTCAGGGGGGCGGGCTAGCGAGGATCGAGAGTGCAATCTGCCTGTCCAAGATGAGCAGATCGTACGTTTTTTTAATCACTTTACAACCATCGCAAGACTAAGGTCTTGCGATGGTTGTACAGTGTATGGCCACCTATAGAGAGGTGTGGGATGAAGTGCTCAGGCAGCTGTCCCTCTATATTTTACAAGGCTGACCACACTGAGATTGATAATACCAATGGTCCTGAGCACCTTTCTTCAGTATGATAATGCTTGTCCAACAGTAACATTTTTCTTCTGGAAAAAACCCACCCAGTAAAGCCTTCTGTTCATCCTAACATGTGGCTCAACCCGGTTTACCATATGCAGCTTATTTATTTCTAAAATAACCCAATTGACAACATTTATTCTGATACAGTGCATAAGTAAACAATTCAGCCTTGAAAATTCTGTGTGCTCTCTACGGCAGCAGGAGGATTAATGTCTAATATGCCGTTTTATAGTATGAAAACAAAACAGATTAAATGTCATATTAATAAGGAGCTGCAAGAGGGCAGAAACAATTAAGACAGAAAAGAATTAGAAAAACAGTTCTAGTCCACATCTAGTAATTGCGATCTTCGCCCTCTGGAATAAAAATGCTGCATGTTAAATTATCCCGTCTTGTACTTTTTTCCTTCTGTTTCCATTGTTTCCATTGCTGTAAGTTGAATTTTCATTTTGTGTTCATGCTCGATTTCAAACTTACTTTTTAATTGGTGCCACTTGATTCCAAGCAACGATTTGCACTCTCATTTATGGTAAAGACTTATTTTCAAAAGTTCGAAGTGTAGGCATAATATTTTCTCTGTACTGAAAGTGAGAGTCTATGAAATGGCTAGCTTTAGGTTCTTATTGTATTAAAGGAAAGGGATTTTCATATATATAATTCCGTTGAAAGATTCATATTTGGAGGTTATAAGCCAACAAAAGTCAAAAAGTATATGCAAAGTTCTCAGAAGCTCTACCTATGAGCGAGTTGTTAGTGGATCAGAACCTTCCACTTCCTGTGTGTTCCATTCAACCACTGAGTTCAGGAAACTGTAACAACAAGCTTGGCGTAGTTTAGACATGACGTCCTTGTCTAAAGCGAACTCTCCTACGCTGCAGGGACATGCTCGCCGGCTGCTTCCCCATTCTTTCCATTATTTCCTTAATACGTGCTAGGTTTGACTTTGTCAGAACAAAGTCACAACGTGTGGCTCCCATCTCATATCCTACTGCACAGTTCTTGGTTGATGGCGTGAAGCCTTCAGCTCGAGCTGTAACGGCATACTCTCCTGGATTCAGTAGTCTCCAGTAATCCCCATCACTCCCTAAGAAACAAAAAAACAAAAAGGCAAAACATCTACATTTAAAGAACTGAAATAATATTAAAGAACTGAAATAATATTAAAGAACTTTATAAATAATATTAGCACATGCAGTATATGTGTGAACAATTCATTTGTAGAATATGAAGGTTTCCAAGATAAGGTGACTAAAGTTTCTTATTTAGGTAAAATCAGGCCTCCTATGCTAAATCCCAACATCACATATCATAAAAGAACTTAGCAGAAGAGTGTAAGAAAGGAATAGCCAAGCTCCTGCCCTCCAGCTGTGGTGAAACTACAAATCTCATGATACATCTGTCTCTGGAAGTCATGCCTGTGGCTGTCACAGTTTTGCAATGCCTCATGGGATTTGTAGTTGCACCACAGCTGGAAGGCCAGAATTTGCTTTTCCCTGGTGTACACCATCAGTTTTGAAAGATGACCGCATCACGGAGGTAAGCAAGTAACAAATATAGATGGTGGACTTTCTCATACCTTATTCATGGTTTGCTCTCACAATAGTTGTAGCTTATATTCACAACTGTCTTGTCACTTCCATAAGTTTAGAAGACCATTGAGCAAAATGTGAGGGACAGCACTGCTAGCCGTTGTCAGACTAGAGCAGGGGTAACCAAACTCCGGCCCTCCAGCTGTGGTAGAACTACAAATCCCATGAGGCAGTGCAAGATTCTCACAGCCACAGACATGACTCCTGGAGAGAGATGCATCATGGGATTTGTAGTTTCACCACAGCTGGAGGGCCGGAGTTTGGCTACCCCTGGACTAGAGGCACCACTATCGCAAAGGTTTGGATAAGCAAGATTGCAAATTTTCAACCAAGATTCCATTGTACCACCTCTTGTCTGGTGCTGTTTAACATTCTCGTAACCCCTGTTGGGTTGTTATTTTAAAAGAAAATAATACAAGAGTTGGGTTTTAAGATTGATTCCCATTATTTCTTTGGGTTTCAGCTGTTTTTAATATGTATCAGTGGAGGAGTTCACAGGCCACAGCTGCTACATCACCACCTATTGATCATTTTACTGAGACAGCGGAGAGCTGGCATCTGAGGCGGTTTCTATTGGGGTGTGACTGGGACTAGACTTGCAGTGTACAGGAAAATGGTACATGCAATGTAGTCACTGTACCAGCTACAGGAACAAGGCTGTTAATCTGCACCAACATAGTATTATTTCTCAGAGCCTAGACTACTTTTACCAATGACATTATCCATTCCGTGTATGCTGCGCCACCACCGTGGCTGGCAATATATATTTGCTAAGCCTGTCGTAGAGTTCTAAAGTTCGTCAGACTGGGCTGAGAAATAATCAAGAGATAGCTGAGCTACTTTTATTGAAAAAGAAAAAGCAGAAGAGAGCGTGGGAGGTTTAAACTAATACTGGCTGCGGATGCACCCAGCATGTGGCGGCTGGAATTATTCCCAGTATTACTGTAAGTTTCTAATTACTGAACTGTTAATTACATAGGGAAACATATACTTAATCCTGCTCTCCCTAAGAGTCTGGTTGTTTTAGGATAAAAGAGAAGGAGGGGAAGATTAATGGGATACAGTTTTTTCTTCTTGTACACTTGAGAAGACATACAGCTAGTTAATGAAATGCCCCGAAATGCGCCTGCCTTGAGCTATTTTTCCCGGGATATTTCTGGAGCCATTTCTGTGCTGGGGAAATATAAGTTATTTTTCAACCCAAAATATTTCAACAATGTTGGTCCTTCAAATCAGAAAAGAAAGGGTCTGTTTCAAAGCTCCACGCAGCTTCTACGGCAAAAAGGATCTGAAGTGTTGTAAATAGGAAGCTGTAGAATGCGTGGAATGAGAAGTAATGTTTCTAGTAATGATACTCATCTACGTTCCTTCTTCTGCTGATCTGGGAAGGTATAAAAGACGATGGACAAGATCCAGTCAGCTGCCATTAACCTGCTGTATGTGTTTTTAATTTACTTATTTGTCCTGGTTACATTTTAGCTGAGCCCGCTGTTGAAAAAAAAAATATGGAATGCATATACGTGTACTGCTTTACTTGGCAAAGGATTTGAAATTGTTGTCAGCCAGACTGGTGATTCATACACCCCTGCCAAAGAATACAGTCAGGCACAGGAGAAAGCATGCAATCATGCATTGGACAATAGTCTAAATTCTTTATCCTATTACTATGTAACTTGTTCCTGGTCAGTGACTCAAAGCAGTGAGCATGACAGCCAGGCAACTATCATTTTCAGTAGAGATAAGCAATGGTTACTTACATATTTCTCTTAAGAAATACAGCCACGCACCAGCCTGTGACTGGACAATTGAGAAGCAGCAGCACACTGATATGGTCAAACGTGTGCTCTACCCTTCTGTAAGCATGTCCCATAATTTAGACTGACATCACTGTACATGGCACAACACCCTCATAGAATGACACTGCTGACCCTCCTTCTCCAAGTCTAAGTTCTGCTTTGCAGACCGAATCAGGTTCTTTTGCTACTTCCACTTACAATACACGTCATGATTCTGTGTTATGAATGCATAACTAGAGTTCAGGGTTTTGAGTATAATGCCAAACTTTTTTTTTCATATTTTGGAGTGTTGAAGGATCCGTCAGATTCTTATTTTTTGGTGAGATCTTAGTCACTATTTTCCCTGGGCACTGGAAGAGAAAATTAGAAATTCTGAATTTTTCAGTTGTCAACATTAGAGGAGTAGAGGGGAAATCTTCCATTAAGGACACTTGTTCCAGAGATGGCTGTCAGAGGTGGAATATACCATCATTTTGGGGAGTTTCCTATTACTTCTACTTAATTTTATCCCAGAGATGGGCTTAAAATATCAGACAAGGGGCTATGAGCCATCAAAAGCCAAAACTTGCAGCTGAAATGCAACTATTTAAGCTTAACCTGAGTTGAAGAGAATATGTCCTCCTCTCCATTGGAAGGAGTGCTGTCCATGGCATCAAACTGTAGAAGCACCACTGAAGCATCCAGGGCACAGACATTCTGTGAGTAATAATGTATTTAGAGATAGAACACTCCCAAGTAACACATCTGCTTTTATCTTCCACAATCAGAAATTCAGTATTCAATTTGTGGATATATTTCAGCACATTTTTACTCACAACAATAATCTGTAGTACAAAGCTGTCTCTGAGATACGCTGGTTCTATCAACATTCTTTCTTGAATGCCACAATGAAACATTAGCTACTGCCTTCTAACCTTCCCTACAAACACAACAGCAAAACCATGACAGTGTATGTGCAGGCAAAATCATTTCTTTCACTGTCAATAGTACATGGATCTATGTGAACTCATTTGTAAGTAAGAAGTGCCTAATCCCTGTATTTTAAGGACCCATTGCCTCTCCAATCTCCATTAGCTTGCTTTTATAGCATTTGTAGATAGGTTTCCATTTAGTAAAGTTCCATTCTTTAAACACACTTTATTTGATATTACGCTTTACTTTGTTACTCTGCAAGCATGGAGGTTTGTTCGTCTATGTGTGTACATACAACAAGTGGTATTAGTTTATTGCAACATTCGGGAAGGTGAGTTGAAATCCATTAAAGCTCAGTAATAAATTTCTATTCAGATTTTAATTAATACTCCCTTAATTTGTCTACAGCTCCTTCTGCCTATGTTTTGGATAAGGGTAACACCATGTTCTTCTCTGGTCATAATTACATGGATGATAAGGAAGAATCATCTTCTGTGTTGTAAATCTAGGCACGTTAATGTCAGATAACAACATCATACTGGGGGGGCATGCTCACTGTCATACGCAAGGCAAAGGATCTCACCCTTAGATACTCCAAGATATCTAACAAGCTGAGCGGTGTTTCAATCCCATGGTGACCTCCCGGAAAACAAATATCAGTTTGGATGGAGTTGGCCTTTAAAGTATGTAATCAGCTTTTACTCAAAAAATATTCAAATAAATATTTCATAAAATAAATACATTTATGTCACAGTGTGTTTGTTGTCATTCAGCCATCTCCTTCCTGTTGCTCCAGCATTGGGTAGACATCATGGAGAGGGAGAGTAGGTGCCGTTAGAATTAAGGTAATTTAAATGATTGTTATGCTTTCATCAATACTGGATTGAAAGTTAATAAGATACATTTTAGCCACGGTATCACCTGCTAGTGAAATTTGAAAGCTGCTTACCAACATAGATGCATAAAGTCTCCAGTGCAGTCTAAACAGTTATACTTCTGAATAATTAAAGTGAATCTGTGCCCACTGTATGCACACTAAAGTATATTGAACAAGCTGTAAAAGCATGTTAAGCCTCATTCACCTCTGTAGCTATAGGTATTTTGGGGAAATGTATCTTAAAAGTTCACAACAGAGGCATGGAGATCCCAAATCTATACCCCTTTACTGTCTACTGTAGCATAATTTTGGCAGCCTGCCCACTCTATTTGAGTTTTTGTTGAGATCTTTAAAAATCTTTGAGAATAAATTACTTTATGGTACAAGTAGCAAGAGAGGTGAGGGATGGCTTGTTTTAAAGGGCATGTAGCACTCTGTCTCTTTCACATCCATGCACATTTATTTTAGTGCTGGTTGTAAGCGCCACCCCAGCGTGAAGCCCAATGGGCGTTCTTATGTGTAAGCTAGAGTACAGCACTGTAGACACTACGCTCTCTCTGAGATTCTCACCAAATAGTATAACATTATAATCAGAGTTTAGATGGGTGATTATGTGCAATGGTTATAGCTGTTACCACTTAGACTTATAACACAGCCCCGCCAGGGCTGACTGTGGAAGAATGTTTTGTAAAACTTCCCCAAGGCACATCCAAGCAACAGAGGATGCAGAGAAGGAGGTCCCCCTGGCTGGCTGGATGTACCTTGGGGAAGTTATACAAACTATTTTGCCTCAGTCAGTGCAACGTATGTTTACTAGCAGTTGGCTGATCATACAGCCCAGCCAGCACCGACTGATCAGAGGATCAGTCATTGCTGGCAAAATAGTTTATATAACTTCTCCTCCCTGTATATCTTCCCCAAGGTGCTTGTGTTGAAATTCCAGCTGACTTCTCCCCCTTTTGTACTGAATGACAGGGCTCATCTCCAGAAGTTGCCTGTTGCCAAAGATGGCAATTAGACCTCATTCCATATTCACCCACTTGTGAACAGAATGGTTGGGCAGTGGTGGGGGGTGCTATCATCCCTGCTGGCTCAGCAACCATAGCAGCTACAGGTCCCTTGGGGAATTCAACAAATATTTTTGTTTTTATGTGGTGATACCTCCTCTTCAAAGCTCTTTTCCTGTTGCTAAGAATATGTAAATAGTTCAATGTCCACAGTCTGGGCACTGGTACACTTCAAAAAACAGTGGTACCCCCATGTTGTTTAAAGTGGGCTGTGTAAGTGAGGACCCCTCTGTATTATTAACAGAAGGGACCCCTACCATATAAGAGAATTACATTTTATCCTGAATATCTCTTGTCTTTAATATCTCACATCTGTTACTGCTTTAAGAAATGTCGGCCAAGTATTTGCCAAACATAATGGTTTCTAATCCAAGAGCTTCATATATGAGGTGCACTGTATAAAATTGAAGGTTACAAAAATAAAGATGGAATCACATCACAATGAGAACTCTGGAAAAACACACAATAATTGTATAGTCTATAAATGTTATTTCATGCGCCTTCTCTGCACCACCTCATTTTCTAGCCATTTAACAAAGATGAGAGGCTTGTATAGACCTCACTCCTAGCATAGAGGATATTGTAGGTGCACTGTAACAAGGTCTGTTTCTATTCACCCTGCAGAGGGTTATGGGTAATAAATGGCTTCAGCAGCAGATTATTGTGCACACCTTTGGTTGTGCCAGAGGTGGGGTACAGACAAGGAGAGGATAAAAGTAGCTTTCCATCAGGCAAAGTCATTAAGGCGGGAGATATTTCCAGAGAATGTGTAACTCCACGTCCCCAGAGCTACAAAGGCTGAAGTAGTTATAAGCTGCAAGAAATGCTTTCGCATGCCAGCATTAGGAATACGAGTGTTTTATTTGTGTATCCTAGCAAATATTATGGGCTGTAATGATGAATGGCGTACACTATGGGAGGAAGAGGAATTTATAGGGGCCCCAACATAATCTAGTTTCTAGGGGTCCTTGTAGATGAACTATTTAATGAAGCCCTACAGATTCCTCTTTAAGTAACCCTATCATGACAGTAATATGGAGGCTTTTTGTTGTTGAAGTCCGCAGTTCATGCATCCAAAAAGAAACCCCTGTGAACAAAAAAAGTGAATAGTGAAATCACTACACACTAAAAAAAAGTGCACGAGGGTGCTGTGGTCTTCCTCTAATGAGGAAGGGCCTCGATTTCCTGAACACCCCGGGGCGCAAGGCTCCTGACAGGGGCAAGGACGACTTAGGTCCACCTGCCCAAAGGCCGGCGGACCCCGATCCTCCGGGACCTGCCGAAACAGGTCCCTCGACTACTAGGTGGGGGCTTCCCCGAAGAGAGACCCCCGAGTGGGAAGAGGCAGGGAAGCCCAAAGAGGCCACATAACCTCCTCCCCAACTTCAGGAATGGGTCCCAAAGGTACCCGCACCCTCCGGCTTCTGTGAAGTCAAAAGGGTATCCATGCATAAAAATAGTGCTTAAAATAAATAAGTGCCTGTGCAAAAACCTGGCACGCCATACGGCCAAGGTATAAAAATTGCCAGAGGCTAGCCAGAAGGCCTGCCCAAGAAGCATGGTGCAGAAAAAGCTTGAGTGCCATGACCTAGTGCAGGTGAATCAAGTGGGGTCCCAAACCCAAGTGATTATCCAGCACACCCTGAGAGGCCACTCCCAGGAGGCACAGTACCGTGGGCCTCTGTGCGCCCCGAACCCTCCGGCTAGACAAGCGCAGCCCAATCCCTACCAGAAGGCATTAGCACCAGAAGAGTTACTGCCTACAACTGAGGACAAGCCTGGCATAACCCTGTCAGAATCAACCCAGGAGGAAAAGAAACCCCTCCGGCACCCACCTATTACTCCAAGGAGTTTTAAACAACCATCTACCGGGACGAGGATAGTGTTGTTCTTCCCTGAAAACTGATAAGAACAGATGCTACACTTGATCTTAGCCAAAAGGCAGAGAAGAGATGGAGGCTGCCATTGCTGACCTGCTTCTGATAAGCTAGTTACCTGGCTGTCATGTTGACCCTCTGGCTTCAATACATTAATTAAAGCATTATGATCAGGGACAGCCAGGCAACTAGCTTTTTTAGAAGAATATCAGTATTGGCAGTCTGTGTTTTTCTCTGCCGGAGGATATGAGGCACGTAATACAAAAAGAAACCATTTAAACTGTAGTTTTGAAACCTCACTTGATACAAGCAATTCTAAAGCTATAAAAGTGGCACAAAGACTAGGAATACTAATTTACTGTTTGCATGCGAGTAATGACATCAGCAAGGTGATTTTGATTTTAAAGCTTAAGAATCATAAGAGAAGAGAGTCTGTTCTGCATAAAACCATGCAGGATCCACATTTGCCTTTCCTTCACTCCCATGCCACTCAGCTGCAAAGAAAAATACTCAGGTCTTCAGAGTATGGAGAGCATGTGACTCAATGTTTTCCCATGTGACAGCACTGGTGTTTGGTGATTGGCTGTTCAACACCAAGCTGTCACATGGGGGTCTGGGAGAGAGTCATCAGCCCTGTGTAAGCTCAAAGTTGGGTAGCAAACATCCTCCAAACAGAGCACCTGGAGAGCGAAGGGAAGGGAAGTACACTGGGCTGGTTTGGAACCATTAACGTGAACTTGTTCTTGCAGGAAAATCTTAAAGTTTAAATAAAACCCAAGAACAACCATGTAATATACTGCAGCTTACCAGTCCTTCGATAAAGTGGCTGCATTCGTTTTATTTTTTTTCTAACTTTATCTTTATTTTTTTGGATGATCCTGCCAGTAACATATTTCTTGTCCTACAGTGACAACACTCATTCACCACACTGTATCTATGGAGGAGCATAGGACAGGGCTACAAAATACCTCCTTCTTTCCTTTTGTATTTTATAGTCCACAAAGAAATGGGGAAAATATGAACTGATAAGATTGCAGCAGAGGGCAGAGCGCACAGAACATAATCAACTCTCAAGATTTCTGGAAGGACCAAAGAGTTTTTTTTGCACTTATTGAACTGATATAGCAAAACACTTTCAAGGGTATATTTAACAGACCAGAAGGGCCCAAACAGGATAAATTAATTGTTAGGGTTTACATGTACTGTAAACACTGTGGCAGCTACAATCAGTGACAGCACAAAGAGCTATATCATGCAGGATGTGGGACATCACGGATACTTAGACCGCCAGAGCCCAGAGAAGAAGTGGCTGCAGGGACCGGTCTAGCAGCTAGGTGGGAGTAAAGATTGGGCAAGTATATCTTTTTGTTTTAGACCTAGACCAAAACGAGCACTTATCCCTTGCAGAGCGGGGGTAGCCACACTGCAAAGGTTAATTTATTACAGGCCTGGAGCTGTTCTTTAATGAGAAAGTCACTGCAGAGGACAAGACATAATGTCAGAATATTCAAAAGTGTGACCCTTCTGATATTACTCTTCTGGGACTCCATCCAACTGACCTCTCATACCTGCGTTAACACTACAGCTCAGCCAAGTGACTCATAACAATTAATGCTACTCACTATAATTTAATATTACCTAAGGCGCAGCGGTCTCAGAGGCTTCTATGCAAACATCAAGCATGGGTATTGGCTAGCGAATGCTCCCACCTCTCTTTGCCCAGTCCAACGACGTCACCAGAGAGAGCTGAAGTCCAAAAGTTTAGCCAGAGATTCCATAACTAATGCTGCAATAACAGTAGTGCACTATGGCGACAGGCTAATAAGATGCAAGATCACGTATTACAAAACAGCAACTGGTATATTTTGTTTCCATGGATCATATTACTATTTCTGTGGATGGGGTGGGGCACGGGTTCAGCACATACATCATTTTGAATCACCAAAATACATTTTCTGCACAACACGAAAGCCTTCAAAGAAATCTAATGCAGTTGCCATATTGCAGAAGACTGCCATGAAAGACTACTATAGCACAAGAGAGACAAGTACATGATCAAAAATTATTTTGCACATGCAGGTCAAAGTTTTTTCAGCACAGGCTAAAACGGAGCCTGTAAAATATTCACGTTTATAGCACTTCAGCTTCCAATATGAACTTAGCCTTCAATTCCAGCTATTATACAGTATATCGTGTCATTTTGGGTATGATTGGGTAGGATTTAATCCTCCTTTAAGTTTTTTTAATGTCTCTGGGACTCTGGTCAGCAAACCTCCTAAAACCCCTTCTTTGTCCTTTAAAGGCTGCACCTGGTTTTAATGAGAGCCAGTCACAACTGGACTTACACAAGAATATGAGTGTTCAGTCTTGAATAACTATAATGGCTTACTTATGAAAAAACTTATATTTCCTCCTTTATTTAGCTTCACTTACTGGATGAGTCTGAAGCTTTGTAGGGAGTGCCATAGGTTACTTGACATTTGACAGTTGCTGCCCTGCCTAAGTGCACACACTGTTTTCCAGCTCCTGAATGTGTATTACGTGAAATTAGACAGATACCAGGATGACCTCTTACCCCCCTGACTCAAGTTGAAGAGTCAAGCTGGCCATGCACAGGTAGATTTTCATTGGAACGTACATATTAAAACTCCTATTAAAACAGAACGTTCAGTAATGCCATCAGCATCTTATAAAATGAAAATCAAAATTTTGTTTGATTTTAACGTACAATTTTGAAATGAATGGAGTTTCCCAAATGAAAACCACATTCACTGTTAGAGTTTTGTTAATTCGAGAAACAAATTCCATCCTGTTCCTTCAATTTTTTTCATCACTGTGGTCGATTTGATCCTATAAACAGTTAGAAAATCGAACTTCTGCTGGTCTATGGCCAGCTTCAGACTCATACAGAGTAAGTAAACCTGAAAATGGGGGGAAACACAATACGTTTAGAAGTAAACCACAAATATTTAAGATGAAATATTCCGATTTTTGGATAAGCCCAGTCATGATTAGCTTTCTTTAAAGGAGAACTATGAGGTGAGTGCTTTTCACTCACCTCATAGTTCTAGCCGACCTGTGACAATGAGACTGTCACAGGGCGGCTCAGTAGATCGGGAGGTGAGCGAACACATACCGGCGTTCGCTCACCTCTCGATCCTGTCATGGCTCTCTGCTGTGACAGGGGAGGGGCTGGATTCCCCCCGCTCCGATCCGCCAGCGCTGACTGGCGGAACGGATGGGGGAGGGGCGGGTACAGCTGGCTCTGCCTTTAGATAGGCAGAGCCAGCTGTCAGTCACGCAGCTGGGCGGATCCCGGCACAATTGTCGGGATCCGCTTCAGCTGCGGCATCTCAGTATACTCAGTATACTGAGCCTAGGTTGACGGGAGGACGCTAGTTTGTGTCCTCCCGTTACCCTAAGGAGAACTATGCGGAAAAGCCTTAACCCCATAGTTCTCCTTCAAGACAGCAGTAGTAATAATGTTCATTTTGAGCTATACTCTCCATATGCATACATGTGCACCCTACTTGTCTCTCTTAGAAATATATGGAGTAATTAACTCAAGGTGAATAAAGACACCTTTCAGCTTTAAGGATGTAACTCAATTGCATAGCAAAGGTTTAAAGAGACTTCCCTACCTAACTTCCAGAGATCCAGCCCAGCAGGAAATCAAGCCCTATCTCACTCCATGTAAAAACAGAATGTTCAGCTTTTGAATACTAATATCACTGACCTGTACGAATGTCATGATTGATTCCTTCCACAGATATGACAGCATTTCCTATTCCTCGGCCATAAATATCTTTCACAATGCCCTTAATCCCACGGTGAACCTGGAGAAACATAGGGGAATAAACACAAGATTGACATCAATAATGAAACAATTCTAGTAATATTCAACAGTACAAAGAATTACAAGCTTGTAAGAATTCAAGATATTTTCCATGCAAAACTTGGACTGCAGAATAATGATTTTACTATTGCTGTGCACAAATACCTGTGCTTGAGTGAACATCTATTGCCTACAAGCCTTGCTGAACCAGAATATCTTTGTTTTTCCTCCATTATTACACTATTATGTAAAAATATCAAACATAATATGAACAATTATGTAAAATGTGCATAGAAAGCTTTCCTGGTCATCACACTGTTGGCTCTAGTTATCTGTTGCTCACTTGTCTGCTATGTATTATATGGATGTGATCTACAGATTTTTAAACGCCTTTAAACCTGTGTGAGTTACAGGACATCATTATAGTCGCTGAATGGACAAGAAATGAACCCAATGGGTGAAGGCACATATTAGTAGAATGGACTGGGGGTGGGGGCATGGGGGGGGACTGATCAATTGAAGAGTTAACTAAATAATGAATTATTAAAACTATACAGCTTTGACTATATTAATAGATCTGAAGTAACTTACATTTCAGATTTAAAACCAATACTAACAAATTTGAATACACATTCATGGCATGTATGTGAATTTGTTGCAGATACCGTCACGAAGGCAGGACAAATGCTATTAGGTGCAGCAGGCAGCCTTTGTGAATTCCCCAGTTAGTCTTGTGAACCACCCTCCATGCTACTGTGCTATATGACTGCATGTCATAAGGAGACGGGATATTTCGGAGCCTTCAGACTTGGTACCACTTCTCCGCCCCCGCCTTTACTTTGGGCTACTATTAAATATGATTGATGCCCACAGTGAGCTCACTCCTTCCTTTCAGCTTTCATAAATATCTATCCCTGTTGGCCATCAGCTAAAATAACAATGTGTGATGTGAACAATTACTTGATATTTGAAGTAAAATGTAAGCAAACTAAAGTGAATTTTACTGCTTTCTAAAAGTTTGAACTATTGTTTTTTAGTGAATAGAGTGTAAGAAAATATAATATAGTTAGAATTGATTCATTTCGTCAATAATGTCCCTTCCATCTGCATTTTACAGCCTTAAGGAGGTGTTATAAAAGCTGTGTCCACTCAGCCAAAAGAGCATTTGTGAGGTCAGGTGCTGATTTTGGATGAGACGACCTGGCTCACAATCGCCATTTCAATTCATCCGTCAAGTTTTCAGCAGGGTGGAGGTCTGTGCAGGGCACTTGAGTTCTTCCACTCCAAACTTATCAAACCATGTCCTTATGTGTTTACCTTAAAGTTGTTGTAGCATCATTAGTACTCTTCACTGGAAACACAAGAACTCAATAATTTGGAGGGGTATTCACATGCTTTTTGGCCTTAGAATGTATAATTAAAAAATGTACACAGCAATAAGGTCTTAAAACAGTTCTACACTCGTGATGAGACTGCGGTTGGTGCAAACGCGGTTCACCCAAACCCACTCAAAACTCTGAGCACCACCTCTGCCTCCTGAACCAATACATGGCAGAAGTTACGGCGGAGGTATTCCCCACCCCTTTGTGATGCATAGCTGCTTGTTAGGGAATGTGCCTCAACTGATTGGGTTGGCAGAAAGGGGTGGTGGCCAGAGTTTTGAGTGGGCTTAGGCAAACTCAGTAGAACTGGGTTTGCTCCAAGCGCAGTCTCACCACCTCTGCCTCCTGAACCAATCCGTGACAGCAGTTGCGGCGTGGGTATTCCCCGCCCCATTGTGATGCATAGCTTCTAGTTAGGGAATGTGCCTCAACTGATTGGGTTGGCAGAAAGGGGTGGTGGCCAGAGTTTTGAGTGGGCTTAGGCAGACTCAGGAGAACTGGGTTTGCTCCAAGCCTAGCCTCATCACTATTCTACACAATATTGAGATTATTATTATTAGCATAACTCTGATCTCTTATATATACAATACAATAAGAAATATATATACTGTGGGGGGAATTTATCAAAACTGGAGCAGGCAGAATGTGGAGCAGTTGCCCATAGCAACCAATCAGATTGTTTCTTCAGTTTGTTCAGTTAAGCTTTGAAAAAGAAAGATGGAAACTGATTGGCTGCTGTGCAAAGCTGCTCCAGATTTTGTCTGCTTCAGTTTTGATAAATTCCCCTCTGTATCTTAAAAAGAAAAAATGTTGAAAAAACTCTACTTCCCTATGCCCTAAAAAATGTGTGAAAACAGCACCACATTGTATGTTGCAATATCCACTATCTGAATAACCAGTGTTCATTCACATGCATCTCTGCAAGCGTTCTTAGTAGCTGTTTTGCCTAAAGCAAACTCCTGTGTTTTATATTCCCTCTCTGGGCTGCTCTGGGCATTCTCTCCACTGATTTTTGCCACATTTCATTTAAGGTGAAAAAAAACACAGCAAAATCTGTTTCACAGATTATTTCATCAATTTTTAGAGACTTTCTCAACTTTTATTTGCCAAAAACATATGCCACGCTAAGCCAGCTGTAATCCATTATTTCCATTGGCGGGAAGATGGAATGAGAATTCTCTCTGGTGGTTGTTATAAGATCTGCCATTTTTCACACTATTATTTTAATTCCATAATTATTTTTCTGCATTTTTTTAACCAAACCGGCTATTTGATACCTTTTTCCCTCCCCATCTACTTCAAAACTTTCCATTTTAAATTTGAAGAAATATCTAGCAGCAATATGGGGTGAAAAGCAGTTATATTGCTGACTTTTAAAAAGAGGCCCCGAAATTGTTTAATGGGATAAAACTCAACATGCAAACTTCTTGTTTCTCTAGCAGAAGAGAAGCAAAAAGAATGCCTCCATTGTGTAAAATGCGATTTTATTCGATATTAAAAAACTACTGAAAGGTACTCACAAACAACCAATGGTAACATGCTTGTAGTGATAAGATCTCAGGATGGTTGAGGATGGACAAACAGATGAGGCTTAAAAGTGCTGGTGAAGAACCTGCAGGTTGTGACAAAAGGGGTTTGGCGTGTCACGTGTCAACTGGAGGAAGATGTGCATCGAGAATGATTTAGCTCTTCACCAGCACTTTTAAGCCTCATCGGTTCGTCCATCCTCTACCATTCTGAGATCTTATCACTACAAGCATGTTACCATTGTTGGTTGTTTGTTAGTACTTTTCAGCTGTTTTTTAATATTGAATAAAATCGCCTTTTACACTATAGAGGCACTCCTTTTGCTTCTCTTCTGCTAGATATCCAGATTCCCTTACTGTGATTAGCTGCCCCCGTGCCTCTGGAGTTTTTCCTCTTCCCTCAATAACTGTTACATTTGGTGCCAGTGATTTTATCTTTCAGTGTCGTTGGTTCTTGGTTTCTCTGTTATGAGCAGTCTTCACAGCAATGCTGCAGGTGCTGGATAAGGTAAGCAGACTTCTACAGGGGTTAATTCAGTGTCAGGCTATATTCACACATGGAGTTCTAGGATTCCTAGGAGCATAGCAAATAAGTATTTATTTCCTATGCTCTTCAGCTACATCTAGTGGTTATAATGTGGCATTTTCCAAATGTTACATTCAACCTCAAAGGAAAATCTACTAAGAATGTTCATTTTTGCCTCTTTGCACAGAACAAACGTTCCCAGAGATTGGAAGAGTGAAGGGATGCGATGGGCTACCTGCAAGACCTTTCTATTTTGGCCCCATATTCTTTATATGCAAAACCATATTCCATTGCTACAGCTCTATTCAGGAGTTTATACATTTACCTGCTCCATGAAGACAATCAGAGACTCTCTGTTATTTTCCCACTGTTCGGCCAATTCGCTCTCATGTGGGTACTTGTCACAGTCCAGATATATGGAAATCTCAAAGCAGTTGGTGTGAAGGTAGCTGAAGTCATTGATACCTAAAGGCAGTAATAAGGAACATGCATAACAAACAAATAAAATAATAGAAAAGCAACAATAGGATGAAAAAATCTAACCAGTAAGAGCAGAATCCATTACAGAAAGATACTTACACTATAGTCTTCTTTAACACTAATTTATAGTCTACTCCAAACCAATAATTAATTTATGGGTGGGAACTGGTGAACTAACATATCCTCTGACTTGTTATAGCTCCAGCAGTTGTACATGTATCCTTCTGCCCCTTAAAAGGGGAGAATTGTTGTAGAAAACTAAAAAAAAAAAACTTCAAAGGGAAATCATCTCCAGAGGCAACATTTTCTCCAAGTTCAGTGGTAAACCCGCCAAAACTATTGTAGGCCAAATTATGTCACACAAATAGAGATGCAGCCAGAGATACATTGTACTAACAACGTCCATTTCCATAGTCTTATCTCCGCTATCTTCCTGTTACAGCAGTTGCGCAGGTGTCTAAATATGAGTTTGGAGTCCAAAAGCCACCAGAATTAGATCCAGTGCTCAAAGCAATCAGCAATTAGGAACAGTCCTGGTCTGACATGCCCAATCCCCAGTAAAAGTCTATGTAAGGACATGTGTGATGAGGGTTACCCACCACTGGTGTGGCTGTTACCCACCACTGCCAGCACAGAGCACTGCAGTATGAGTTTAGGAGGCAGCATTTTAAATAATGGTATTTTAAGTTATTTTAAAGCACAAATCAGCCACAAATCATACCATGACTAGAGATAGAAAGGCATTATACTATTGAGATTGCAGGTAGAGGGGTCCCAAATACACGTAAATCATATCACAGATACTTCACTAATTGAGAGGCAGGCCAATAAAACTCTTCTGGGAAGGCGTCCACAAGGTTTAGGAGTGTGTCTATGGGAATGTTTGACCATTTTTACCAGAAGAGCATTTGTGAAGTCAGGAACTGATGTTGGACGAGAAGGCCGGACTCGCAGTCTATGCTCTAATTCATCCCAAAGGTGTTCTATCGGATTGAGGTCAGGACTCGTCAAGTTCCTCCACCCCAAACTCGCTCATCCATGCCTTTATGGACCTTGCTTTGTGCACTGGTGCGCAGTCATGTACAGGAAGGGGCCATCCCCAAACTGTTCCCACAAAGTTGGGGGCATGAAATTGTCCAAAATGTCTTGGTATGCTGATACCTTAAGAGTTCCCTTCACTGGAACTAAGGGGCCAAGCCCAACCCCTGAAATACAACCCCACACCATAATCCCCCCTCCATCAAACTTTACACTTGGCACAATGCAGTCAGGCAAGTACCGTTCTCCTGGGAACCAATACTCAATGTCCCAATACTTTTGGCAATGTAGTGTATAGACTGTATATAAAATCTGTCTTATATCTTGCTTTATAAAGCATTCTCTTTGTCTCTTCTCAGCTACAACACACAACTATGGACTATGTACCTCCAAGAATCTCTAGATCTCTATAATGAGGAGGACGCATAATTAAACCCAGTTGGATTGTTGGCATATTTATTGTGTCTTTGTTGATTTTTCACGCAGCTGTTTTTAATAACCGCCATTTACTGTACCATTAAATGTAAATAAGATGGTTATAGACTGAAATTTCCATTGAGTCTGTTATTTGCCTGGATTTGAGAATGCGGTTAATTTATGCTGGCTCAACAGGTGGCCCCATACAATACAAGGGTTCTTTGTTTTATTATATTTTCTCTTGCTTGTTGAGCATTGTAGAGTGTGGAATTAATTATATTGTTGTCCACATGACCACCCATTGCTGGAAGAGCCCTCAGGAAAGCCAGTAACAGGAGGAAGAATATTACAAATACCAGTTTTCAATGATTCTTCAAGGTTTACGTGTTTTCAATTGTAAAATGTAAACATTTTGTTTTTACTGTAGCACTCCAACCAAATCTTTCTTTTTTATATTGATGGAGGGGGGTAGATGTAGAACTTCTGTTTGGTGTTTATTGCTGCCAGTGTTCCCAATAAAATGTATCTCAGTTGTCTCTTGAGGACAGGGAATGATGGGAAATCTCCTTAATGTGAACAGAGTATTAGAAAAACCTTTCAAGCTGAAGCTAGGGGGAGGGGCCGGCAGGGTGCTGTACATAGCTTCTTGTAAATATCACAGCACCCTGCCTCAGAACCTCTCTTAAGAGCCCTCAGCCCGGTAAAAGCAGTGGGTTAGCTCTTGGGAGGTGTTATTGAGGTAATATCAAAATAATCGGATGGATGGATGCCAGTCTGGAGGAGTGGGTATTCCTAAGCAGACTGTATTTACATACAGCCTGCCCTAGGTAACGCTCGCAGGTGATGCTAAGCCTTCATGATTGAAAGGACTGAAATCCAACAAAAAATACGGTGGGCCAAAGCCAGTAAGGCTGGAGAGGAAATAACAAGATGATGCTGGATGTCCTCTAGCTGGGAAATGAGGTGGGCTCTGTCTGATTTGCTGAAACTTTAAATTCACACTGTTAGAAGCTCGCAGTGTGCAGTTGAATCAGAGTAAGCAATTACAGTACAGGAGAGGAGCCGGTACAACTGTGCAAGACTGAAGGGAAGGCTGGAGTTCAGATTTAAAAGTGTGCATGGGTCAAGGCCCTGCCAAGTTATTACTGCTGGGAGAGTTTCCATTCCCTACATGGGATACTTCTCCACTCCTAACTAAAATGTTTTATTTCTTGTGTTCTTTTTAAAAAAAAAAGTAATTTTCCTCCTACAGTGAGTTTTTCGCTGTACAGTTCAGTACTCCATTCGAGTTTCATATACCTAAACCAAAGAGTCTATCTGTTCCCGAAGGGATGGCACCATCTTAGAATTTATATTTATATTGAATGATGATACCGTGTTTCCCCGAAAATAAGACACTGTCTTATATATTTTTTGGCTCAAAAAAAACACACTGGGTCTTATTTTCAGGGGATGTCTTATTTTTTGTTTTATGTATAACAATCCAAAGTTATTGCAAATCCAAATTAAATAATCCAAAATGGCAAAGTTAAGAATAGGGTGATTGGGGCAATCAGGGGTGCCATACCATTCCAAGAGCAATTTGGTAACCAGAATGAGCGAAGCGCGCTTTCACTATAGATTCATCACAGGCGGAGAGCATTTGGTATCACTCCGCCTGTGACAGGAGCCGGCGCTATAGAGGAAATATCAGCTTATGCGGCTCTGCTCCCTCCGCTGCCGCCTCGCTTCCTCTAGCGCTGGCTTCGTTGGCACCGCTGATTCTCTCCCGTGGCTCTTCAGGTTCCCCCTTATGCCAGCACCGGCCCTGGGAAAGGTCACAACTAGGTCTTATTTTCGGGGTAGGTCTTATATTTTAGCAATTCCCAAAAATAGTACTAGGTCTTATTTTCGGGGTAGGTCTTATTTTCAGGGAAACAGGGTAACAGGTGTTGGCACATTCCTGAAGCATCTACATGCATATATGGGAACACTACATAAAGGGGAATTATAAAGAGCAAGTGCACTTACTGCCAGCCACTGTGTGCCACGAGGCCCCATTCACAGTGCCCTCCTCTTTGTTAAAGTCTTCAGCGTGGCAGGGCCTTCGGCTGGAGTCAGTCATATGCCGATGGGTGGAGGAGTATGAATAGGACAGCCATCGGAACACATGATCATCTGGTGTTCCTGTATATTCCTGCGTCTTCCATTGTGAGCGCACCATGTCAAAGGGATACGATACCACCAGCTCCCCACCCTGCAGGTTTGCTCCCAGTACAAAGGGGATCTTTTCCATCCATGTGATGAGAGCACGGGTCTCTACCGCCACCTACAGGCAGAAAAACAATGAACTAATGTATTTGGGAAGCACTAAGTGGCTCATTCAATAAAATTGTCATTCAACAAAACACAAAGCACACAGAGTTGTACCTGTACATCAAATCACAATCCGTTTTACTACAGTAAAGTGAGCTCTGATAGACTGCTATGGGAAAAAGCACTTTCAGCTTTGAATAAGCACAAACATTGTACAGTGAAATTGGAACTGTGGGGGTGGGGGAATGGAACAAGACAGTACTATTATTTTTATCTAAAAATGCTTTAATGACAAATATACAGTAGGAAGGGAACATAGCAACACCCATGCTGGTAACCAAAAATGCAATGACTTAGTGGTTAGCACTTTTGCCTTGCAGCACTGGGGTCCCTGGATCAAGTCCCTGCCAGGACACTATCTGCATGGAGTTTGCATGTTCTCCCTGTGCTTGTGTGGATTTCCTCCAGATACTCTGGTTACCTTAAACACTCCAAAGACATGCTGGTAGGTAAATTGGCTCCTTAGTCTAAATTAGCCCTAGTATGTGATTAGATTGCAAGCTCCTTGAGGGCAGGGACTGATGTGAATGCTCAGTTTGTAAATTGCCAGTGCTGTATAAATACCTGTAATAAATAAAGGTACACAATGTTTTGTTTGTCTGTCTGTATATCTAAGGAGAGGGTAGATAAAAGGAAATTAAATATATTATTAAAACATCACCTGTTGTACTTCTCCTGTAACCTTTCATTATAGTAAATTTCCATAATCCCTTGCACACTAGTTAGATTTTTAAATCAGGTTTACACCTTGCTATAGAAATAACAGAAAGGCACTAGAGCTCCTTTTCCCTCCACTAATTCACTGCTTGTTTTTAATAGGGTTTATACACATGGTGGCATAACTAGTAGAGTGCAATGAAAATGTGCAAAATGCATTAACCTGCAGCAGCCTATCAGATCACAGATTACTACAGTCAAAAAAGGTGCAATCTGATAGGTGGTATAGATTACTTCACGTTATATATGACAATTTGCACTTTGCATTCACTTCTTGTATAAGCAAGTCAATCTCAAAGCAGTTATTGTTGGAAGTGGCACTGCATATGTAATAGTTTTGATTCTTTATATTGCAGCTATGTCACATATGTGTAGTTATCAAGCTGCTTCTTGGGCCATAGGTGCCCCCCACTCATTGGGGGCCTTGGATGAAAACTAAAGTGCAATAGATAATGCAGCACCAAAAGAATAGCTTAAGAAATTGATTAGGGAGGGTAAAATCATTTTTTCTGTATTGCCCATAGGATACAGTTTGATGGTATTAAACAACGTAGGGCTGTACCGTTACCTACAGGAGAAATTAACATTTAAACTGAAGGCCTGCCACTTCAAGGCTATAACCACTTCCATCTCATTGGTTATGCTTAGTCTCCTCAGGAGAATGGATGTCTCCTTCCTTTCTGCTAAAATGTTTGCTTGATTTTGGAAAAGTGTCTACTATCAACTGCTGCTGATAAATGCATGCCAAATATTTAAAATTCTGGAACTATCTCCAGTCGGCCTACGAGCACTGGTAGATTCATGATGGATATATTAAATCCTGAAAGTTTCTCCAGGCCACTGGGTGCAGGTTTACCCAGTTTT
This sequence comes from Nanorana parkeri, assembly GCF_000935625.1. NCBI lineage: Eukaryota > Metazoa > Chordata > Amphibia > Anura > Dicroglossidae > Nanorana > Nanorana parkeri. The sequence continues at coordinate 691,809 of NW_017306395.1, forward strand.
TCCATGCTGGGGTTCTCTCTCTGATGGTCCTGCATTCCTAGCAGTGAAACCCCTTTCTGTGATTCGACTATCGGGACTTCATATTTAAGGTGAGCCCAGAATTGTCCTTGTTGAATGTCAGGGCCAGGGCATAACATGAGTATGTGCAGTTCCAATGGCCAGGCTGGAAATACAGCATGTACTGCAGCTATCTCATATGCAGCATACTGGAGAGCACAGCACTTTGTTAGTATTGCCAATTCTGCTGGATACTGTGTAAGGGACTAAATCTTCAATCACTTTTATTTTTGCTGTGCAATGTTTCTGCCTGGCAGATGGGCAGTGTATTTCTAATCATGTTCCTGTTGAATTCCCCTCCATTTACATTTTGGCAGACTTTTTGTCTGGGTGACGCAATTTTGTATTTGTGCACATAAAAGTGGCCACTAACAATCACTCTGGCTGCTTCCTGTTCACACTCTGCTGCCTTTACAATTATCAGAGGCATGTGCACACTCACTAAAGAGAGTTCTGGCCACTTCCTGGTCGCACTCTGCTGGCTTCATCAGAGGCGTGCACTTACACTCGGTGGCACAAATCACTTTTGCTTAACCCTTGGTAGACTAGTCTGGGTCTGTGAGTATTCCTAGGGGATTGGTAGCTCCTTTCCAAAGGTACATACTGTACATGTTTTCTGACTCTACGCAACATGTCTCTTTCTAAACAAAAGGGCGATCGGTCTGCAGCTACACATGAATCTTCTGCTCCTGGCATGATTTGCAATGTATGCAATGCAGAAATTGGCACAGTAAAATATTGTGCAGCTTGTGCTTTTAACTTCAATTATTTTTTATTGAACATTTTCGGTTATACACAGCAAAGGGATAACAGTGTCGATCAACAGATCAGGTCCAGGGAGGACCAAAAGGACAAATCAAGAAGGAAAGCTTGTGCTTTTAGCAAGTCAAAAGTCTCTGTCAGCAACTACTTCTGCACCATGTTTATTATCTGGCATTCCTTCCTCTCACTAAAGCAGTTTTTTCTTCTTCTGTTATGGAAGAGTATATGTCTCTTATGAAAACATTGTTGCATTCTCATTCAGGTTCTGATGCCTTATATTTGTTGATTGGTCGGAGATCCTCCAGAGGACTCGTTATGGGAGGCTGCGCCCCTTCCTTATGTGGAGGAGTAAGTTATCAGATGCTGTGTCCCTTCCTTCCCTGGAGGAGCAACTTTCAGTCACTGTTTGTGTCAAAGCACCAGAAGGAAACTATTTCCTTTTTACTTGAGGCAGCGCAGTCTACTTTAAATTTAGAGTATTCCACCATTACTTCACCTAACACAGAGCCTAGCCTTGGCTCTCAGCCCTGAACGTGCTGCAAAGGTTTTTCTTCTTCATTCCATATTTAATACATTTATTTACAAAGATTGGGATTTCCTGGACAAGCAATTCCTTGTCCCCAAAGGATTCAAAACACTCTGCCACTTTCTGGAAAATATTCTTTAAAAATGGTCTACTCCACCCAAGGTTGACTCTCCAGTGTCCCATCTTACAAGGCCTCGACCACCCCCATCATCAAAAGTTGGAACCACTTTCAATCCATCTACTCCTTAGTGGGATCAACCCTTCACTTTTTGCTAGCCATTGGTCTTATTTCCCAGACTTTAGCTGGTGTTGATCCTCACTTTACTCTTTGCGATAATCCGACAACTGCCCCATCATTATTTATGTGAGAGGTCATACTAGACCAATCTGGCTTTAATGCTGGTTGGTGTAGTAAAATTGTAAGAAAGGCTTGTTAAAACTACTCTTCATTTTTACAGCTATTAGAGCACTCATTTACGCCAGATGCGCAGAATATATAATCCCCATCAGGGTTTTTTTTGCCCATTTGTGTCCAATTTAGGAGATTTAACTTCACTATACTACAAAGGTGTAGTGTCACCTTTGGACACTACATGAAGTGAGAAGAAATCTCTTCATAGTAATTGCAATCCCCTCATAGACAGTTCTCACCAAAACAAATGTCCCCTCTGGAAGATCCCACTCTATTTCTACTCAGGTGACAGCTCAAAATGTTGGCTTTTTCCTCACTTTCAGTGCGGGTGACAATGACCAAGACAAATAGAAAGGGTCAATCTTGCAAGCGTTGACACACGCAGCAATAAAAATATCTCACCAGTTTTGGCTTGAGATTCTATGACTGCATTATTTTGAAGCAATTTTATTCTGCTTTTTAAAGATCCAAAACTTTGCATTTCTTTTTATAAGAAGGTTAACAAAAGGCAGAATAGAGACATAAAGATACCAATTAAACAGGCAGACCACAGCCACCAGTGCACAAGATGAAATGCTTTTCTTCAAAAATAAGTCTGGTTGTTAGTAAATTATGCTAAATGTTTAAATATGAAGAAAATCTAGACTACTTCAATTACCATGCAAGCTAAATAGGATTTCACTACTAAGATAAACTAAAATAGATCAACAATGTGGCAGAGAATTCATCCCACGTTGAAGCACTTAAAAAAGAAAAGCAATTATACAGAGAAAAGTCTAGTTTGTAAAACAAAAAGAGTTGTAGTTGTAGATGTAATTATGCTGTATACTGATAAACGCTTTTCCTGGCACAATGGTGGTCAGTAAGTGAGATTTCAGGGGCCTCATTTTATTTCCTAGACAGTACTTGCATGTCTACCATTACTAATCCCCAGCCGCTCACAGCTCTGAACGTTACCGTATTATTTCCTTAGTGTCCATGGTAGCAGGAGGCAGCTGAGTGCCAGAAGGGAAGGTGACAAACTTGTCTCATGCTTGCAAAAGACTAGAGGGGGCTGCCAGAAAAAAGATTCTCACTTTGCCAAATGACAAGAACTTTAATGTGGCCCCTGATACTTTTAATGTCCACACATTGTATTGTTTTTAACTTGATGAAACCATCATGTTAACTGGCAATATATTTGTATGATTTTGCCATTAATGAAGTGATTGGGATTCCTAACTAAAGAGTAATGAACCCAATACTGTAATTATTAGCCATCAGAACTAAATAGAAATACTGAAGTTTCCTAGTACATGCTTAGGAAACACAATCAAGATAAAATGAGAAAACTACAGAACCATTAAGAGTAAAGTCCCTTAACAACATAAGTATGGGAGAAGAGTCACAGAACCACAGAGGTGCAATAGAGAAGTCAAAGAAGCACAAAGGTAAAAGAGAAGAGTTAAAGAACCACAAAGGTGCAAGAGAAAAATTACAGACCCACAGAGGTACACAAGAAAGAGTCACAGAACCACAGTGGTACAAGAGAAGAATCACAGAACCACAGAGGTACAAGCGAAGAATCACAGAAACACAGAGGTACAAGGTAAACGTCAAAGAACAGCAGAAGTACAAGGGAAGAGTAACGGAATCACAGAGGTACAAGAGAAGAGTCACAGAACCCCAAAAGATACAACATAAGAGTCACAGAACCATATTGGTATACCAGAAGCGTCACAGAAACACAGATGTACAATGGAAGACCCACTGAACAACAGAGGTATAATGGAAGTGTTGCTGAACCATAGATGTATAATGGAAGTCGGAGAACAATAGAGGCACAATGCAGGAGGCACTGATCCACAGAAATACAACTGAAGTGTCACTGAACCATGGATGTACAAGGGAAGAGTCGCAGAACAAATATGGTATATTGTGAGAGCTACAAAACCATATAAGCACATTTTAAGAGCCACAGAACTACAGATATACAATGTAGGAGCCTTAGCAGTCCTTCAGTTAGGCATCACTTAAGCCACCTAATGCAGTCCTTTTAAGCCTTTTTTTCCCATAAGCCCACTTATGTTTGTTCCCAGACTTACCGTGGCATTTTGGTACTGATACCAGTCAGGGAGTGGGATGTGGTTATTAGGGACCCTGCGGAGATTCCTTGGGCGGTCCTCTGACTCCCACAACAATGAGTTCAAGTCTGGAAAATTGTTGTTTATGTCAATCCCATCGGATGTCCAGCGGCCCAGTGACCAACCACCTAATTCTGAGCCCTGTAATCATTGCAAAGAGTTAACTGAAACATCATGCTTTCTAAAACAACCACAACAGATATGATACTGGGCTTCATTCACTTCACTATTTAATCTTGCTGTAAACCGCCCAGAATAAAGACATGTATCATAAGAGGTATGCACCCAGCTCTATGGAAAATACTGATGTAATGGCACCCATAGAGTACAACATTCATCAAGATATACCTGAAATATTCAATAACTGTTTGTGACAGTCATCTAATGCATAGGCAACTATTGACAAAGGGCATTCAACAATAAGGGCATGTTCACACTCAGTGCATTTTTATATCATTGAGCTGCATCTTCCAGTGCACGTAAAATATATAGACCAGAGAAAATGCATTCTTTTATATAGAGTCTGCTCACTCCAATGTATTGCATTTCAAAAGATTCCTGCATGTTCCATATTGGGTGCATTGACCTGCATTTTGACATTCAAGTCTATTCAAGAATCCTCCTAAAAATGCAACACAACTAAAACATGTAAACACATGTCATCACAACGTGGGCTAACAAAACATTAATCGACATGACAAACTGACAAATATTTGTGGGAACGCTTATAATAATCTTCCAACACACAGGGAAAAGTCTGTTGGAGCATAAATTCATTTCACTTAGCAATCCACAGAGAGCAGCCATTAAGCTGTGCATATATTTGATGATGATAATGATAATAATAATAATAATAATAATAATAATAAAAACCAATAACCAATACAGGTGTTTAGCAATCATTTGAAGATAGAGGGGAATTATCATGGGAATTCATTCAGACTGAATATCTGGCTGTGTAGTCAACCAAACATACGCTAATTGTTATAATTACATGATCATTTCTTGCTGATTAATACTCTTGAAAAAGTTGTTTCCAATAACCTAAATCACTGAGGTACATAGAAAAGGATTGTGCTAATTAAAACACTATATTTCCTATTAAAAACCTTTATAGATTACCACATTGTATGAATGATATTCTCCAACGAATACCATAAACATATGGATCTAATATACACAACATATGAAATAATGGATCTGTTTACCAGTTCTGCAGCCTTCTCATATCCATCAGGGTTGGCAGATGGGAGGAAATGGAGGCGGGTGTTATGGATGAGCCGTAAGATGCGTTTATTGCCCATGTTGTACTCCTGACAGAGGAACTGCATCAATAAAAGCAGGAGTTCCCTTCCCAAAGCTTCATTTCCATGGGCTCCCGCCATGTAGCGAAACTCCGGCTCCCCTGAATAAAGGGAAAAAACAAGACCACCGGAAAAGGGCAGGATTAAACACAGCACTATGTCATAGGAGTTTTGGGTCTATGAGCATGGTCAGCAACCCTGGTAGAAAGTCAATTTAAAAATTTACTGAGTGCAGGTAGGAAATTATCAGGAGAACACTTTCAGTGTTGGGCAGCACCATGAATGCAATAGCCGACAGTGGACTCTGAGATTATTCCAACCACACTAGGGGAATCGAGCCATGAGCAGCCAGCATTACTCATACATGTATTCTAGAAATCTCCTTTTTTTATTATTATTATTATTATTATTGGGCATTTTGCACCATGTTCATACCAGCATCTAGGTGCAAGTAAAGCATCCATACTTCATAGACGGACCCTTAATACAACAGGTACACTTTAGTGCGGGTTGATGGAGAAACTCTATTCAAAAATATATAACTAAAATCACCTTGAGACAATGAATGCATGACAAGAGCATAATGTCAACTGGATTTTTTGTATTAAAATCACATAAAATTATGCATACATGAGTTAGAGCTTATGTAATTTCTGTAAAAAAAAAAATCCATAGAAACTAAACTAATCAACACTGGAGCTTCATATTATTCGCTATGATACTGGAACAGAATTAAAGAGAACTGACAGTAATTATGATAAAGGGAATGGATCACTGAGAACAGTGTTTAGACATTCATCAGCTCACTAATTTGAAGTATGGTTTAGAGAGTTTGTCTAGGGTGATATTACTATGCAATACTAAATTTTGTTAATTTTTTATAATTATTTGCTGTAGGCAACAAAGTGCACGGTTAAATCTGCCAGACAGCTATAGGCAAATATCTGATTCAGAGTCACATATTAAAAAAATTAGGTAGTATGTTTTTCCAAGAAGGGGGATTTCCATATTGTTGCCACCTATGTCCTTCTAATCCACATGTGACAGATTCCCTTAAAATTACTCTAAAACCAAAACCTAAAATAATGCAGCCATTCTCCCACTGCCCGTATCATTGATCCTTGCTGCACTGAAGGGTAAATACCAGCTCAAGAGTCTTTAGAAACCAGCACTTCGGGGAGTGTCAGATTCCTAGTCCCCTGCTACGCTTGCTAGTTGGATCTGCTGGCCTCTACATCACTAATGTATCCTATAGTCAAGTAGCGGTCGTCAGAAGGATACACACCCCACAGAGGGAGACCAGAAAATGGACTCTCCCGTAAGTGTCAGTTTCTGAAGATTTTTCAGCTTGCAAGATTACTCTGGTGTAGCAGAGATTGGCGGAAGAGGGGCAGTTGTATTGTAGGTTTTGGTTTTAGTATGTAACTTATATATACACAATAGAACTTTGCCTTAAAGGAGAACTATGGGGTAAGTGTTTTTCCCCATAGTTCTCCTAAGGGTCACTGGAGGACACAAACCAGCGACCTCCCGTGACCCAAAGCTCAGTATACCGCGAGCTACAGATCGCGGTATACTGAGACCGCCACAGCTGGTACGGATCCTGACATTACTGACGAGATCCACCCAGCTGTGTGATTGACATTTGGCTCTGCCTATCTAGAGGCAGAGCCAGCTGTATCCACCCCCTCCCCCATCTGTTCCGCCAGTCAGCGCTGGAGGATCGGACAGGGGGGAATCCCTGCAGGGAGCCGTGAGTGACAGTCATGGCTCTCTGCAGGGACAGGATCGAGAAGTGAGCAAGCGACGGTATGTGTTCGCCCACTTCCCGATCTATTGAGCCGACGTGTGACAGTTTCTTTGTCACACGTCGGCTCGAACTATGAGGATGAGTGATTTTTCACTCACCTCATAGTTCTCCTTTAAAGGGTATTTCCATTCAAAATTTATATTTTCAGATTTAAAGGAATTCTAATAAACTCAACAAAAGTTTTTTTTTTACCACTTAAGGATCCCGTTGGCAGGATAAAGGTGGCACACACCGGCCCGTTCAGCATTTATCTTCCGAGCACCGTTCTAACCAGCCGAGAATCGTACGATTCCCGGCTGGTTTTCGAACATGCTGGTTCGACAGAAGACGTGCGACCGTACAGTAGAAACGGTCGCACGTCTCCGTTCACACTGCTCGATTATCGTACGAAAA
>NW_017306395.1:699640-745760 GCF_000935625.1 Nanorana parkeri
GCTCTCTGCAGGGACAGGATCGAGAAGTGAGCAAGCGACGGTATGTTTTCGCCCACTTCCCGATCTATTGAGCCGACGTGTGACAGTTTCTTTGTCACACGTCGGCTCGAACTATGAGGATGAGTGATTTTTCACTCACCTCATAGTTCTCCTTTAAAGGGTATTTCCATTCAAAATTTATATTTTCAGATTTAAAGGAATTCTAATAAACTCAACAAAAGTTTTTTTTTTACCACTTAAGGATCCCGTTGGCAGGATAAAGGTGGCACACACCGGCCCGTTCAGCATTTATCTTCCGAGCACCGTTCTAACCAGCCGAGAATCGTACGATTCCCGGCTGGTTTTCGAACATGCTGGTTCGACAGAAGACGTGCGACCGTACAGTAGAAACGGTCGCACGTCTCTGTTCACACTGCTCGATTATCGTACGAAAAACCGATCGCATACGATTATCGTACGATAATCGTGCAGTGTATGGGCACCTATATACATCATAATTACTAGTTGCTAACCATTACAAGACCTTTACAAGACCGCATGGTGGTATCACAGTACCTCAAATAGATTCTCCATAATGAGGAACAGACAAAAACTCATCTGTGAGAATGTCTTGCTTTTGGGAAGAGGAATAACTCTACAGTATCTACTGTGTGTGAAGTTGGCCTTTAGGTTCTCAGGAACCATTAAGACACTGAACAGATCAAAACTTGACTTGAAACTTCCTAGAAGATGTAAGATAAGCAGAAAGAAAAGTTCAAGTGCTGATCAATCAGATATTTGTTTCCGATTCTAAGCTTTACCATTGCTGGTGGAACTGTATTGGTTTTTAAAAAAAATATCCTAATTTTTCCTCCCTACCATATTTTAGAAATGGGGTCCATCAATGTTTAGAGTCATGGTCTTTCCTCTATGACCTGAAAGACACTTGTACATATAGCTGCAAGGAAAGGGTCTCATTCAGATCAGCACATTCAAGAAAGAAAAGTGTCCACGTGATCTAGATTTCAACCATTTAGCATTCAATAAGTTGATTTGAGCAACACATCAATGTTTAATTTCCTCTTTTTCCCCAGAATGCTTCTTGAAGGCCAGGTTCTATAACAGAGACATATGTTTGCACACATGGGCAGCAAAGTAAAGAGACAGTGACAGCATAGACAATGTACATGAAATCAGGACAGAGAGAGGGCTGGCAACTTCTTCTAAAGACATCACAGCAAAGTCAGTATAAGGGCCTGTGTGGACGGACTTTGGGCTTGTGTCGATGTCATGAGTTTAGGATACTTCTGAGCTCATTTATAATTTATTGACAGGTACATTTTACCTGCAGTTGACCTCCTTCCAACTTGTATTTGACCTGCTTCAAGTGAGTTTTGCATATGCATAGGCATGTACAGGAATGCAAACAGATCCTTACAGCATTTCACGCATATCCTTGGCTACCAGAATGTAATTGCATTTAGCCCTTCTAAAGGCAAATGGTCTTAATAACCAAACTGTATATATATCAGACAGAAATGGTCCATATTGCCCCATAGCCACCCTTTAAATTAAAACTCCACTGTAAAATAGGACCAGTACAGGTAAATCGTAAGTGGAACTCCAGCTAATTAGTTTTTTCTCTAGTTTTCAGATGAAAGAACACATTTAAGGTCAACTTCTTCAAGTGGGCTGAATCATCCATTGGGTTCTTATTGCATTTCTCTCAACAACTTCAATATCTACATTCCCGTGTAGTAGTTTGTGTCACTCTTGTAAGAATGTAAATATAATTTTCCGGGAGTTGAGCTCCTCAGTAATTTGTGCATTGCATACTGTTGGAACTCTATCGGGCAACATGACACCACATGATTCGGCTTTGTAATTACTGCAGCATTTGGGCCAAACTGGTTATTCTAGTGAGGGTATCTCAGCAATGAAGTCCCCTAAATATATAAGTAGCCAATGTGATTCAGCTTGCCAGCAATGACCCAAAACTGAGATAACTTTGGATGAATTCTGCCGATTGATGTACAAAAACAACGTGAATAGGGACAGAGCAAGCTAAAGATTGAAAAAGAAAGGAATTTGTAATTAGGTTGAATGTCACGAACATATTTTTTGGTCAACAAATGTGAAATATTTGTATTTGTTACTATGCTAGAACATCCTGCAGGCAAATATTTATGTAGCTCTGGTGTCATTGAGTTCAACATAAATAGATGTTGTATATAAATGTGCATAGCTGAAACATTCTTTCCTGACCTAAAGTATCATCTCTAGTTGCCTAAAAACAAGTCCCTGCAATAGTGTTGGTGCCAGCCCTCCCTTGGTGGAATCACAACACAGAACCAGCCAGTCCAATGCACAGAAATAAGGGAAGATATAGAAGAGACAGGCGGGAAGTCGCAGGACATACATAGAGTGTGTTTATTCTCCTAACCGACTTCGTGCTCCCCGGGCTTGTCAGACATCTCCATGGCATAGAGCTTGAGGCCATTGTGACTACGTCCAATATTATAGACACGGGTAATGTTAGGACACATTTCATTTACCACCTTCATCAGCTGGAAAAACAAGAGGATGTCATGGTTCAATTAGAAGAGTAATAATGTAAATAAAAAAGTAGATATGTTATAGTAGGACAGCTAAAGACCAGGTATTGGAATATTGTCTGTGTTACAAAGATAGATAATTCAGTAGTAGTGTATAAAAACATATACACAGTAGCTGCAATGAGGGTCTAGGTCAGGAGGTGCGGCAATAACATCTGCTACAGTCCTAGAGAAACATAAACATTTATTACTTGCTGATCCTGCCGGTAGGGATTGCCAATGTGGGATTTTTTATTCTCTACTAAATTAGACGATGCTCTGTGCAATGTGGTTCCCCCACATTTTCATTTGTTCCAATTCTGTAACTGTCATTTTACTTGATAGCTTGGAAAAATATTGAATCTACTGTCAGGATCAACAGGTAGTAAAACTGTGTTGCTGGGGGATTTAGAAAATGGTGCAGTGGTAATGCTGGATCCCGATTCAACATTTGAAAGTTCAATACTACTTTAAAGTGGAGTTGAACAGAAAAAGTGAAGATGCACTGCTGCCTCTGACTGGTAGTTTCAGGAGATATGGAGTTAAATTGGGTGATGTCAACACAGTGCTGCTCAGGCCTCGTTCACACCTGAACGTTTTGTAGCGCGTTCTACGCTCGACGAACGCTCTACAAAACGCTCAAAAATATAAATCCCATTGTAGTCAATGGTCTCGTTCCCACCTTGGCGTATTTCGGCCCGTCCCTAACGCGCTACAAAACGGCCCACGCCTGAAAAGGTACATGTACTACTTTGGGCCGTTTTGTAGCGCGTTTCCATTGGGATACAGCCAAGTAGCCCTCGGAAACATGCGTGCAATTTTTTTACCGCGAATCGCGGTAAGAAAACGCGCGACAGACGCGCATATGCAATACGCCTTGGTGTGAACCAGGACTTAGTGTTCTTGCTAGAGGCTCAGACATAAGGAAGACTCCATTTAGAGAGACACAGTGCAGAACAAGGCATGGTAAGCCAATAATGGGATCAGGTTAGCTGTGGGGGGACCACAGATAATACTGGTGACCACTTGTTTGCGGTTTGCTTGACTTTTTGGGCACAGCCTTCACAGTTCAGTCCTGCTTTAACATTTCTCCAGCTTCCTATGACACCTCTCTGCCCCCAGCCTGATTGCTTGTCTACAAGTGAATAACCCAGTCCCCAGTTTCTAAAGCATGGTATGCTAGCTTTCAACTGTGGGAGGTGGATTGGTAAGCCTAGCAGGATATCCTTTGAACAATTCAGCACACAGAGCAATGTTGTGCATTACCCAAAGTAACCAATCAGCTTTCAGTTTTCAGACCAATGGCAGTGGCTTACTATTCTCTGTTCTTGGCCTCATTAAATATTATAGAACTATCATGTCATGGTGATATACCTGTCTCATTTCCTTATAGTTGTGATGTCGAAAGTCCAGATTGTCTGATGTTGTGAGCTCATTTCGTCTATAATAATAATTATTGGGATCTAGGTAAAGGAAACAGAAATAAATATCATCAAGCTAATGCATTTGGACTACTTTAGGTTTTGGGTTTTCCTTAATTTTGTGCATTCCCCTCCCTGTTTTATATGGAAGACCATGCAATCAAAAATGTGAACATTACAAAAATAAGACAAATACTGCAGTAATAGCTCTCTATAAATACACATATGATAGTGTCCCTTATAGTCTACTGTATATTTAATACTGATATTAGTGCAGATGAAAGGAAGAAGATCCAACAAAGCAAGCATGGAGCCTCAAGTAGAACCAAGGTCTGAACACAGCAGGATAACTCATTAGTACTGCATTAGCATTACTCAGGGTCACTCTTTCCCAACTGCAAAAATACTGCAGAATTAACTTAACATGCCAATTATATGGTATGAAAATTGTAATAAAAACTCTAAAAATATTGAGCCATTTTTATGTGTTTTGGATTATTCCACATTGCACAATATTAACCTTCAGCAAATTACTAAACAAAACTAAGAATGCGCTCACTAGTAAGGGAAGTTGGCAGTCTGCTCGTCCTTGCAAGCTTACAACATAGGCAGTATAAAAATGACTAAAATGCAAATGCAATAAAGGAGAGAGTGCATCACTGTTATTAAAAAACAAATAAATGCACTGTATTCCCGTCAGATGAAGGACAGATATGGAAATAGCCAACACCAATGGGATGGAACAAGCCACATTAATGAATCAAAACTAATCCAGGTGTAGAAGGATGCCTTAAAAGGGACAGGCAGGTGGCAGCCAGGAAAGCAGGATGCCAACTTACACATTTCAGATCGCAACTCCTTCATGGATAAAGAGGGGGGAGGGGGTGACCAAGCTGCGAGAAACCTGGGTCATGCAATCACCTGTCAACCTGTCAACTGCTGCTAAAGCAGAACTCTAGCCATATATATGAAATAATACCATTCAGCTGCCAAAATATATGTGGTTCATTTTTGCCACTCTTGTGATTCGCACATTCCAGCCACACTGGAATCCGTTATTAACAGCTTTCTTGTGCTATCATCACTCCTTAATAGACTATAAATGAGATATACCAAATATGTAATGTCCCCCCCCCTTCCTGTCCTTTTTCTAAGCCCCTTACCCCATGCATGAAACATGGTTAGCTCTCCTGCCTTGCAGCAATGGGGGTCCCCGGTTCGAAGCCTGGTCAGGGCGCTATCTGCATGGAGTTTGCATGTTCTCCCTGTGTTTGCGTGGGTTTCGGTAATCCATAGTACTCCCACACTCCAATGACAAGGTGGTAGGTCAACTAACTTCTGTCTAAATCAGCCCTACTTTGTATGTGTATGTATGCAGGTGAAATCGGGATCTTAGATTGCAGGGGCATCCCGAGGCTAGGTGACACCCGGAGCGGTAACCGAGTGTCACCCCGCCGAGACGTCACTGCGCATGCGTATGACGTCACCACGCGCATGCGCGATGAAGTCATCGCGCACGCGCTGCAGTATTCTGATACCTGCCGGCGGCCATCTTGGTGATGGACGCCGGCAGAGAGAGGAGGGGACAGTCACCCGGCGGGATAAGGTATGCCGCCGGGTCCCCTCCTCTCTCCTGATACTGTCGGTCGTTCGGTCCATGACCGAGCGCCCGACTTTGACTGTGAGTCATTTTGGTGTCACCCCTCCAATGGTGTCACCCGGGTGCGGGCCACACCACCCTTGTGACGCCACTGTTAGATTGTAAGCTCTTTGAGTATGGGGACTGATGTGAATATGCAGTATGTAAAGCACTGTAAAAGTACTACAAATAATAAATAAAATAACAGCAACCTGTAATGCAATGGACCCTAGTTGGCTCACAGCACTGGCACTACTCACAATGGAGTTCCATTTTAAGCTTTCTTTAAACTTTATAGAGCTCCTTCCCCCACTATGCAGACGGGTGATAATACTAACAGGGTCCAGGAAGATGTAAGAGTTTTAAGGGATGAAAACTGAATAAATAGTACTATCTGAAATTAATTAAACCAACTACCGTAGTAATGATCCACTAACCTGGCAGAGGACATCCAAGTATTTCAATCCTCATACATATGCTCCCCTCTTCATACCAAGAGCGAGGGTTAATCCGAATATAACGGCCAACCAAAGGTTCTAGAAATTCATTCAGGAGAGGAATCTCTTTCTCACTGTTGCCAGTAAATAGCTGTAAAAATGACAAGTGCTCTGCTGAGATACAGAAACCCAAATGTACATTGACATGCCAGAGGTAATGGGTCCTTTATATAAAAGTACCCAAGGAAAAAATGGATTCAGTACAGTAAAAATCTTATATAATAAGTAACACATAGCAACTACTCAGAAATCATCTGTGGAAAGACCAGTGAAGTGAAAAGGTCTGTAATTGTATAACTGTGTGTTGTTAAAATGTATCTAAACCTAAGAACACAAATGTGATATATTGCAGCTTACCAGTCCTTAGATGTGGTGGCTGCATTAGATTTCTTTTTTTAGGCTTTTCTCTCTTCTTTTTTATCTGTCATTGCAGCTGTTAAACACCCCTAGCAGTTTTATAGTTTCTTCCAACCCCTTGCTGTCTGCACTCGCAATGCAGACTATGACCCAGTTGTGAAAGTCACACCCAGCTTGGTATTGTAGTCACAAAATGGGAGGAAGCTTTGGGTGTATATGGTACAACCAAAGAACTTAGGTAAAGTTCACTTGGGTGTACCACTTATGCCCAAAGTTCTCAAATGGTTCAAATAATTCTCACAGAAATAAATGGAAAAAAATAGAGTAAAAAAAACTGGAACCAATCAGAGTTCAGTTTTTATTTTATTTTATTTTTGATAAATCACAAATGGTTGCAATGCATTATTTGCCTTCCTAGTGCATTTTAATAATTCCCGTATAGGGAAACCTGTCATGTAAAAAAATGGAGGCTACCATTACTGGTCTTATTTAAATATGAATTGCCTGGCTGTTCCTTGGTCTTGACTTTGAGTTATCAACACAGTATGCAGAAGCTGTAAGTTTCTCTATCTCCTGATCTTCATGCTTGTTCCAAGTCAACAACTCTGTTTTGAACCAAAGGGCTAAGATAGCCATACAGTTAGCATTTTCTAAAGGAGGTTAACAATGGTAGCCCCAATATTTCTCTCATGATAGGTTTCATTGAACAGGACACTCATATTTCATATGCTTTGCAGCAATTAAACACTTGAACCATATCTGTAGAGTGATTTCTGCAAGCCGAGGTCCTTTATCTCTGCTCGCTGCCGTGCAGTAAATGAGTTTCACATGTGCCGCATTTCGGCGACTGACTCGGCAGCCCTGTCTCTCTCCATCTGTAAATCCTTCAAGAAAGGGATTGTGTGCACTCAACCACTGCTAGTAAAACCGCAGCTTCATAAACTGGGGTTTTATGGAAAGACTTCCTTCCAGATGAAACTTGGCAGCAGAGTGCAATTCTGAGATCTCTCTCAAGATTCCACTAATGATTAAGTAACATTAACCACTCGCACAGGGGATAGGAGAACCAAAGCTGACCAAAATACATGCAGCCAACTTCAATATTAAAAAGCACACAAAGGGGTCCATATTCGCCCAGCGAAAGTGCATGTACATTCGTTCTGTGGGAATAAACCAGCATTCACTCATTAGGTTTAGGGATGTTTTGCAAAGTGTATATACGGTAGCTGTGGCTTTTGTGCGAATGGGACAAAATCAAGTGATCATTTGGTTCTCTCTTCTGATCAAATGTTGTCAGGCTATTGTTTTAGGCTACTTTTGATGGAATGTTCTTAAAGGAGAACTATGAGGTGAGTGATTTTCACTCAACCTCATAGTTCGAGCCGACGTGTGACAATTAAACTGTCACACGTTGGCTCTGTAGATCAGGAAGTGAGCGAACACATACCGTTGCTTGCTCACTTCTCGATCCTGTCCCTGCAGAGAGCCGTGACTGCCACTTACTGCTCCCTGCATGGATTCCTTCCCTCCCTGCTCCAATCCTCCAGCGCTGACTGGAGAAACGAATGGGGGAGGGGGCGGGTACAGCTGGCTCTTGCCTCTAGATAGGCAGAGCCAGCTGTCAATCACGCAGCTGGGTGGATCTCGACAGTAATGTCGGGAACCCGTCCCAGCTGCGGCGGTCTCAGTATACCGCGAGCTGTAGCTTGCGGTATACTGAGCTTTGGGGCATGGGAGGACGCTGGTTTATGTCCTCCCGTGACCCTGAGGAGAACTATGGGGAAAAACACTTACCTTTAAGTTCTCCTTTAAGCTATTGTTTTAGGCTATTTCTGGTCAAATATTGTTAGGCTATTGTTGCAGGCTATTTTCACTTCGGTTCGAATGTTCTTGGGCTATTGTTTTAGGCTATTTCTGGTAAAATGTTGTAAAAGTACCACTCCAGGATTCTGAAAAATTAACCCTTGCAGTGGGGCTACGCCCCGCACTACAAGGGATTGCTGCTTGTTTTTCTCTAGGGGCTGAGAAAAAAAAAAAGAAGAAAGACTCAACTGATTCTTGGTCCTGTGGCACTAACCGATCACCTCTCTTCCCCTCCACTCCAGCTGTTTTATGTCTCTCTGTGTCTTTATGTCTAATAGACCTGCATTAAACATGATGACATCACAAGTTCTTAGACCACAGGAGCCTGGTGGAAGAAGCGGCTGCAGGGACCGGTATAGCAGCCAGGTGAGTATCTTTTCTTTTTTTTTGTCTCTTGACCAAAATGAGCCCTTAACCATAGCAGGGTGGAAGTAGCCCCTCTGCATGGCTTAATTTTTAAAAATCCTGGAGCTGTTCTGTAAGTTATTGTTTTAGGCTATTTTCCCTTCTGGTCGAATGTGTTTGGGCTTTTGTTTTAGGCTATTTTTTGTTGAATGTTGTTAGGTAATTGTTTAGGAAGATTATTTATTTGGGCCAATGTTCTTAGCCTATTTTCTCTTAGGAGGAAATGTTCTTAGGGTATTAGGGATGTTACATTTACCCCGTGAAAGACAATTAAATCAGAAAATAAGACTTTAACTAGGATAAGTCCATTTTTTTCATCACTAGATAATGTCCAGCGTCAATCAACCCGGAGGACTGAGGGCATATCGTGAGTGCAGGGCTTTAAAGACCCACCCCCGAGGGGGTGTCACCACGACGCCCTACACACTCAGTGTAATGATGCAGAGAGTGGTGCTGACATCATCACATTTCGGTTTAGTATAGTCAGGTCAGTGAAATATGAAGTGTGATGGCATTTAAGGCTTTCTGCTCTCTGACTTCTTGAATAAGCCTGACAGGGTATTTTGTCTATAAAGACAATAGGTGCCGCTTACCTAAATCAACCTATTAGGTTCCAGCTAACAAGCTCATTTAAAAATAAAAAATAAATAAATAAAAAATAAAATCTTGCTGACTTTTGGTGGGATGGATTCCATGAACTATAATGCTTTGTTGTATATACTGTACATGACACTTATTGACTGAAAGACTCATTGGCTGACCGTAACTTTTTCCGTACATTTGTTTCTACTAATTTATGGTGAAAATTACATAGTTGGCAACATTTTTATAGAATTGGCTAGACAGTTTAGGAAAAATTGGTGGTGCGAGTTGCGTCAACGTCTGTCCTGCCCCCCCCAGCCTGGTGGGACATTCCACAGGCCAGGGGGTCGTGGGACAGTCTACAAGATGGTCAAGCTGTCCTGCAGAAAGAAGAATATTTGGCAACTATACAAGAGGGCAAGATTACACAGCAGACTGGAACTACTGTGCAAATCAGTACTGAACTCTAGTAAGTACAGAACCAAATACAACCCAACATACAGCTATAGACAGAGAAATGTAACTGCCTTACCACGTCTCCAGCTCCATTCTTTGCAATCACCCAGCTGTGGCTGTCATTGCTGACCATCACTCTGAAAGAGGTCACCCAGTCACTCCTATAAAGAAAATACATTTAGTGAATTCTAACATCTGACCTGGAAACAACGGATGTGATCACATTACATTGTCTATAGTCAGGGCTAGATTTCCATTTCTGGAAGGCACAAATGGAAATCTGTTTAGCCTGAGCCGGTGCCCTTACCTGCTGCGTGACCCACCAGCTTTCACATATGCAGAGAAGGACCCTGGTGTCACGTAAGGCTGCCCTAAACATCTGTCCTCATCAGACAGGTATAGGGGTTTACAGGGAAGTCTTACGCAGTGCCAGGGTCCTTCCCCTGCGGTTACTGTAGCCGCCACTGGTCTTGGAGCAGAAGCATTTTGTGCAGAATGCACCCTCCTTGCTATTGCCAGTGTTGTATCTTGACACAACACCAGGAATAAGGCAGAGTAGGTACTTGCACGGCGCCCCTCTATGAAAGGGCGCCTATAGACAACTCTGCCTAACTCTGCCTAATGGAAAACACAAAAAAAGATAAAGCGCACTCCTGTGGGCAAACTTCAATAGGATGGCTGTTGTTTGTAGGTGTGCAAAGCTCCTCACTACAGGGAGAGGACCCTGTCTATTAGCAACTACAGATAAAAACTCAAAGGACAGGAGGGCAACTACCAGAAGTGACGTGAATGGAGTCGATCTAGTGGATCTATGTGATGGGGATGTTGGTGGATCTTGGTGTGTACTGTTGCCGTACTGTTAGAGCAAGCTGACTTACGGTTGGAAGCTTCTCTGTGGTCCGTGCGGCGCCCTCCTTTGACAGATCCTGGGTCGAAGAGACCCGGTGGTGTCCCCGGTGGTATGAGAGGCTGATCTGTTGGGGGTGCGTGTCAGTATGGCCGCCCGCGTTCTCGGCTGGCCGGGCCGAGCCGCGTCGGTCAGGAACGGAGACAGAAAGTGGGAGGAGCTATACCCGGCTGGGGAACGATGTGCGCCGTATGTCGAAGTAGATCACAAAGTCTGTGACTGTCGGGTGTCTCCAGTGGCTACCCGTTTCGAGGGTTAACCTCTTTTTCAAGCCTCAAAACTACTGGAGATCGCGGGACTCCAGAAAAGTGCCTGAAAACTATGCACTTTTATGATTAACAACCATATCCTTCTCCTAGTAACCAACTTTCTATTGGCTACAACAACATTCAAGCCTGAAAAAAAACACACAAAACACAACCAAGGACCCCAATGCAGAAGTTTCAATGGGGGCATTTGAGACGTATTTGCATTTGAGAGCAAAGAAAATTCACATACTGTGTTTTATATGATGCAACGGATCTATTAACTGCAGGCATACAAAAAAAAGCTGGGTAGATACAGTTAGAATTTTGTTTTAAAAAGGCCATTTGCAGAATGTTTGATTTAATAGGGTCAAATCAATGAAAAAAAATGGAAGGAGCAGGATGGAGATCATTTCTCGATTAAAGGAGAACTATGGGGTTCTATCTTTTTTTTATGAATGCATTCCTTAGGCTAAATAAGTAAATAATGTAATTTACTGTAATTAGCCAAAATGCACAGGAAGGCTGTAAAACCTTGTTTTAGGTGGTGGGCGGGGCTAAGCGCCGCAATGAGAAGACATCCCGACGTATCTGACGGGATCCTCCCCACTGATGATTGACAGTGATTCTTGAGAGCTGCTGCGCGTCCACAAATATATGGACATGCGCAGCAGTTCTCTCCTTACCTGCATGTCGCCGTGTGCCAGCTCCTTCCCCCCTCTCTCTTTCTCTCCCTGCTGACAGATCGTAGATCGTGGATCGCTGATGACAGAGGGGAAGGAGCTCTCTCTCTCTCTCTCTCTTCAGCATTTACTACAAATCGGAAAGTCCATATATGGTAAATTATGTCACTGGAGATCCCTGCTGATCGGATCCCCGGTTGTCATCAGCGATCCACGATCTGTCAGCAGAGAGAGAGAGAGAGAGGGGGGAAGGAGCTGGCACACGGGGACGTGCAGGTAAGGAGAGAGCTGCTGCGCATGTCCATATATTCGTGGACGCGCAGCAGCTCTCAAGAATCACTGTCAATCATCAGTGGGGAGGATCCCGTCAGATACGTCGGGATGTCTTCTCATTGCGGCGCTTAGCCCCGCCCACCACCTAAAATAAGGTTTTACAGCCTTCCTGTGCATTTTGGCTAATTACAGTAAACTACATTATTTACTTATTTAGCCTAAGGAATGCATTCATAAAAAAAAGATAGAACCCCATAGTTCTGCTTTAAATGAAATACAGTGAATGTGGTTTTCATTTAGGAATCTCCATTCATGGCCATCCAGAGGCACCCCGGCTCTGTTGCATCAGACGGCATTCCCTTTGGGTCATGTTTCTGTCCACAGTGTCCCAGCTTACTAAGAGCCGGGTGGCGAGAGGTATAAGGGCCATACACATTTCCCCTCACAGCTCTTAGCAAACTGGACACTCTGGCCAGCATTCCGCTCAGCTCAGGTGAGTGGGATGAAACTTATAGAACATTCTGCATACAGTGTACTTTTGGCGTTTTAAGGTCTTGAGCTGCATTTAAGAGCCGTTGGGCCCGCCATTTTTTCCACCGTTTCTCCGCTTGAGAAAGCCATGCTCCTTCCCTGTCTGATTGCCTTTCTGAGCAGACGAACAGAGACCAGTACATTCTGAGACAGTTCTTGTTTGCCTAAGGGAATATGTATTTGGCTTTTATTACCAAGAACATCTATTGGATTGGAGCTCCAATTTATGCAGCACCGATCTACCAAGGAAAGGGGATTGGGTAATGCGCACACTATATATTTAAACTATATGACCTTCTTTGTGTTCTTGTCAACCCTACACGCCTTAATATGTCCAACAACTTGGATGTTAACTTCAAAACTTTGGATCAGGTGTTGTGAGCAGTTGCCATCTCCTAAAAATATACCGCTGTAATTTACAAGCGTTCAAGCAATTTGGGTTTGTTAAGTGAAGAGTCGTAATGTTTCAAGCACTTTCCAAGTATTACACAGTATATATTCTATGCATTTGAGTGATTCCCATCAAAACTATGGGGACTGGTGTTTTACATTTCTGATGATGTATGGTCTACATGGTTTTACCTTAGTTAATGTCTACATGTGGGGCTTTGCATCTTCAGTGCACATATTGTCATACAGACATGATCTTACAACTCTATAACCAGGAGGACCATTTTAGAATAATTCTAAGACACCTTTACAGGATTATAACTATTCACACATGTAACATGCCTTATGGTCATCCATGCACTTTAGTGTGATCAGATATGTATTTAAACCATGCTGAACACCTGCATTCCCCAGTCGGAACTACAACTCAGATGCGAGCCATATATTCTCTATATACTTAACTTTATGAGACATTCACCAAGACACAAGGCTCATTTTCTGCTAACCGATATAATTACCGTAATTCAAGGATTTAGCCTGTGTATTTTTCTAAAATAATTCAAGAACTAAAAAAATTCCTTTGAGGCCTAAGCAAGGAAGATTCAATATATGTTTATCCCTAGGCATCTTTACGTTAAACATCAAAAACAGAATTCTGATGTATTTTCTTTTATATATGGACCTAGAAGGATTTTTTTTCTCTATGAGGGTATTTTTGAAGCATGTCTGTGTGTTTTAAAATGTTTTTAACTCAAGGTGGTCTTCTGGCGTCAAGTATAGTATTTTGGTAATAGGAAATAAAGAATTTCTGTATTTGTCACATTTTGTTCACTGTATTTGACAAAGACTATGGGGTCTATTCACAAAGCTGCTGAAGGATCTAGCCTTAGCTTTGGCCGATCCTTCGGCTAGCCTCGGCCCCAGGACCCCTTCGGTTCAGTAGAACCAAATGGCTCCTGTACGGGCTATTCACTATAGCCCGTACAGCTCCCAAAGGTGGCCGAGCGGCTCAGTCGAGCCGAAGGCATATGCTTTGACTCGGCTCGGCTGAGGTGAAAGCCGAGGCTGGCCGAACGGTTGGCCATTGGCCGGCCGACAGCCTTCTACTGACAGCTGGGCAGAGCCAGCTGTCATCTCACGGCTGGCTCCGGCCACTTGAATGCAGAGACAAAGCAGCATCTCCTGGTTACCAGATAACTACTTTTTTTTCAACTTTTTTTTACAGTTTTCCTATTCTGCTTGGTACCACCGAGGTACCGAGCAGAATAGCCGAGCCGAATGCTGCTTTTGGCTATTCACTCACTGCTAATCGGCCTCTATGAGAATAGGCCGAACAGTAGCGAGTAGCCTGCCGGAGGTTCGGCTCAGCCGATCCAGATGTTGGATCAGCTGAGTCGAACTCCTTCTGCACTTCGGGTCGGCCGAACAGCTGCAAGCCGCTGCAAGCCGATGTACGGCTGAAATCTGCCGTACAAGCCTGAAGTGAATAGCCGAACAGCGTTCGGCTCACTTCACTTCAGGTCGGTTATTCACTTGGCTGCCCTCTGTAGCTTTGTGAATAACCCCCTATTTTTTTGAGATACCCTACATTTTCACTAAATTAACCTAGACAAAAAAATAAATAAATAAAAACTTGAAACAAGTATGTGAAGTCCTGAATCATGGACCTGAAACAAGTATTATTATTATTATTACATAGTATTTATATAGCGCCAACAGTTTGCGCAGCGCTTTACGATATAAGGAAGACATTACAGTTACAATACAATTCAAGACAAGATGGTAAGGAAGGCCCTGCCCCTGAGGGCTTACAATCTAAAAGAGGAGGGGGAAATGATACATGAGGTAGCTGTGGTAGCTGTGGGAATGAATTATGTGAGAATGTGAAGGTTCAGTGGTTAGGTTGAGGTGGGATAGGCTTCCCTGAAGAGATGAGTCTTTAGGGAACGCCTAAAGGCAGTCAAGGTGGGAGATAGACGGACAGGTTGGGGTAAAGAGTTCCAGAGGATGGGAGAGACTCTAGAGAAGTCCTGGAGGCAAGTATGGGAGGAGTGGACAAGGGAGCTGGAAAGCAGGAGGTCAATGGATGAGCGGAGGGGACGGTTAGGGTGATACTTAGAGACAAGGTCTGAGATATATCCGGGGGCGGAGTTGTGGATGGCTTTATAGGTGACTGTTAATATTTTGAATTTTATCCTCTGGGCGAGTGGAAGCCAGTGGAGGGATTGGCAGAGGGGGGTTGCAGACACTGAGCGGTTGGTAAGGTGAATGAGTCTGGCAGCTGCATTCATGATAGACTGAAGGGGGGATATCCTGTGTAGTGGAAGGCCAATGAGGAGGGAGTTACAATAGTCAAGACGAGAGATAACAAGGGAGTGTATGAGTAGTTTTGCGGTGTCATTGGTGAGGAAGGGGCGTATTTTTGAGATGTTACGAAGGTGAAGGCGGTATGTGAAGTTCTGACTTTGAGCCCTGGACCTTAAACAAGTATGTGTAGTTCCGACTTTGAGTTGCAGACCTGAAACAAGTGTGTAAAGTTCTGACTTTGAATCATGGACCTGAAACAAGTATGTGAAGTTCTGACTTTGAGTTATGGACCTGAAACAAATATGTGGACTTCTGACTTTGAGTCATTGACCTGAAACAAGTAAGTGGAGTTCTGACTTTGAGTCATGAACCTTCAGAAAGCATAGAATCTACGTGGTCCATATAACAGCCAAGCCACGAGCATCTTCAGAAGTAAAAGGCCAGCAGCATATTTTCTTTAATGTGAAGAATGTGAAAGAAGAGAAAATGGCTTTTTGCTAGTTTCATTTATAACCATAAAAATGATGCAGAAGCAGAAATCCATTATGAGAGCAAAAAAGAAAAAGTTTTCTTAGTGCTGAGCTATTGCTAGTTACAAGGGGCCTCATTTAAAGCCTGCTTCTTAATCAGTATAGAAACAGGTCTTCTATTTGCAAATACAGTGGGGCAAAAAAGTATTTAGTCAGCCACCAATTGTGCAAGTTCTCCCACTTAAAAAGATGAGAGAGACCTGTAATTGGCATCAAAGCAATGCCCGGCTATCAACGTGGTTCTACAAGTAGGTCACCATATAATTCATGGACGTATCAACCTATAAAAGAGATCGCTGCACGGATGGAAATGTGGCGCTTCGCTGAGAGAGACTGCATAAAGCTTAGCTTGTCTAACGCTTGGGTGCCTAACGACCTCTTTGTTCTAGGCAGACCACAACCACCACAAGTTCAGCTCCGATTCCAGGAACACAACCAAGTGTGTGTGTGTGTTTTTCCTCATTTGTGTGTCACATCTCTAGTCTGTTGTACAGAAACAGCTGGTGCCTTGTAAATAGAACAAGTGAGAGAGACAGATACCTCCTCCGCGACACCTGCTCTCGCCCATGTGCCTATCTCACCACGCACAGGCACAGAGCTGCCGAGGGGGGAACGGTCAAATCGGCAGGAACAGGGCTCCAGCATGATTGGGGTTAAGGTCAGAAGAGTCATTAGAATCTCCTTGGATTATAGGGATTCACTTCATTGCGGAGTCATTTCATAGTTGTGTAGCATCGCTATTCTTGTTAATGAACAGTCTGCAGAGAATGTCTCATTAATGAGAAGCAGATAGAAGGAATCTAAGATTATAAATCTGTACGTGGACTGTGGATATGTTCAGGAACCAGGCAGCATCATTCTCATCTTAAGGGAACCTGTACTGAGTGCAATGCAGAGCTTCCCAGTGCTGAGCTCTGGAAATGCCAGACACCTGGCTGTCTTCGGTTTCAATATTTGAGACAGTGAAGTGCAATAAGTTTGCAATGCAGAAAAGCCGAAGAAAAGGCAGATATCCTTTTCCGCACACCTGTTTTCAGAGAAAGCCACTGGATCAGCATGACAGCCAGGGAGCTTGCATATTCAGAAAGAGTTCATAAATGGTAGACTGTATGCTTCTTCAGTACTTGTTTCCTATAAAGCTGAACTCCGGAATACGATGATGTTGTCTAAATACAAAAGACTTATATCCCTGTTTGAATATTGGTGTGCTCTGTGTATTTCTTGGCACCAAATCAGAATTCAGCCCTCCTATCTATTTACAGAAGCCTGAGATCCGAGTGGTTACTCCCGGATAAGCTGAACTCTGGGATAAGCAAATATTGTCTCAATATAAGAGCAAGGTGTATTCTTACTTATATGTTGGTGTGCTTTGTGTATTTCTTCCAGATCTGTACAGGAATCCAGTGTGAACCTTTACCTCTGTACAGGAGTTATGATAAAGACCAGTCTCTGCTGCCCTCTCTTCTTGTGCAGGGTGACTGGTCTTGTCTCCGCCTCCTCCTGTAATTTTCAGCAGGCAGCCTGTAGTGGGTGGAGCCTGCTGGGTCCCTCCAACAGCTCTGCTCCCTGCACAAGTTATGTACAGCACATTGATAATATCATTACTACTTTTATATATGGTCATATAAAGTTTTGCAAAGATGTTTGGTGCACACACAGTGGATTTATATCCTCTGTGGCTATTGATGAATTTATTTAAAGACTTTGTGCCTGGAGCTCAACTTTAAATGTGAATTCTATTTTATATATATATTTATATATCTTAGTTTGCATTCAGCCACTGCCATATAACATCCTATTTGTTCTTGATATCCACAGCCTCAGGCTCTGACCCACTCACTCTATCCCACCCAAGCTTCTCACTCACTCAATAAAAGTACAGATTATAAAGCAATAAAGGTCTATTCTTGGTTTAATACAGGTCTATGAGAGATCACAGCCCAGAAAATAGAAGTGGCAATGGAAAAAAAAAAGAAACTTGAGCCTCGTACAAAAGGGCACTTCTCTTTTACCTGCCAAGATGGAATTGATAAATGTACGAGCAAGGTAGAAATCATTTTCTGTAGAGCACACATAGGGGATTTTGTCTTTCTTCAAGTACAAGGAAACCCCATTAACTGTGAGGAAAGTTATAATTTTACACTGACACACAGCAGTATTTGAAAATATGATAAGCCCCCAAAAAGACGAGGACTGGGGTTCATAGAGGCGCCCAAACGTCACAAATCGGTTGGACGCCACTTGTGTAATAACAGCAATTTTATTGAACATAAAATATAACATTGGTACACTGTCTATGCGTTTCATGGCTGTAATATGGCCGCTTCCTCAGGAAGGTGTAAGGGGACACTTGGACATTAAAGAGGGGCAGCGTATTCCGATGTGTGACAATGAAAATAGCCACAAAACACATAGTCAGTGCACCATTATTACATTTTATGTTGAATAAAATTGCATATTATTACATGTCACACAAGCTGCTTCCAACCAATTTGTCACATTCAGGTGCCTCTGCAAACTTCAAACCTGTTTTTTTTGAGGCATTATCTTCTTCACTCCAAACTGAGTTCCAACAGCTTTCCAGCTTAAGGTGCCCATACACTGCACGATTCTCGTACGAGAATCGCGAAAGTACTTTACAACCCTCGCAAGACGAAAGTCTTGCGAGGGTTGTAAAGTGTATGGGCACCTTTAGGATCATCCCAACTACACCCAAACGAGCATCAAGTGCGACCACCTGCCCAGGGACAGAGGTATTCCCCACAAGCTCTCTCTCTCACGGTTGCCTGATATCCCATTGGGAAATCTCATAATCCAATACATGTGATTACCCAACTCCCCTATATACTATATACACTGATCAGCCATAACATTATGACTACTGATAGGTGAAGTGAATAATATTGATTTTGTCATTACAATGGCACCTGGAAGTGGGGGGGGGATATATTGGGCAGCAAGTGAACATTTTGGCCCTGAAGTTGATGTGTTGGAAGCAGAAAAAAATGGACAAGCGCAAAGATTTGAGCGACTTTGACAAGGACTAGACAACTGGGTCAGAGCAAGAAAGGAAAACTGGTGACCCAGTGACAGGGTCATTGCCGGCCAAGGCTCACTGATGTAGGTGGGGAGCGAAGACTGGCCTGTGTAGTCCGATCCAATAGAAGAGCAACTGTAGCTCAAATTGCTGAAAAAGTTAATGCTGGTTCTGATAGAAAGGTGTCTGAACGCACAGTGCATCGCAGTTTGTTAAGCATGGGGCTGCATGGCCACAGACTGGTCATGGTGCCCATGCTGGCTCGTGTCCACCACCAAAAGCACCTACAATGGGCACGTGAGCATCAGAATAGGACCATGGAGCAATGGAAGAAGGAGGCCTGGTCTGATGAGTCATGTTTTCTTTTACATAATGTGGATGGTGGGGTGTGCATGTGTGTCACTTACCTGGGGAAGAAATGGCAGAAGGAAAGCCAGCAGAGGCAGTGTGATGCTTTGGGCAATGTTCTGCTGGGAAACCTTGGGTCCTGCCATTCATGTGGATGTTACCACCGACCTAAATATTGTTGCTGACCAAGTACACCCCTTCATGAAAATGGTGTTCCCTGATGGCAGTGGCCTCTTTCAGCATGATAATGCGCCCTGCTACACAGCAAAAATGGTTCAAGAATAGTTTGAGAAACACGAGTTATAACAGTTACCTCCAAATTCTCCAGACTTGATGCCACATGATACTTCAATATAAGGCAGGTGTTCATAATGTTATGGCTTATCGGTGTAAATTTATATATATATATTGTAGAAGAGCATCCCAGAGGGAGGCTGGGAAAGTCCTGTTCAGAGTTTATAGGTCTCCCAGGTTCCTCTCCTATACATTTAGGAATTGCTGATCCGGGCTCCAGTGCAGGGTTTACTCCTCTCTCCACTGGCAATTTAAGCTCACCTGGAACCAGTACTCAGAGCTCTCTGCCTGGGGATCAGACAAGTCCTGTCTGAGAGAGCTGCATGGTTTGTGACAAAACTAGCAAATGGTGTATGTGGAGGCTGACAAGTGCTAGGCCTGCTCAGCTTGTTAGTTAGGACTTATACTTTGGTTTATGAAGTTAATGCCGGGATACGGCTAGGTTTTATTTCGTTAGTCTTTTTTTGTGAACTGTACAGCACCTATGGAGACTTGTAAATATCACCAATAAACACTGCACTGCTTGCCACTACTCCCTTGGCTTTGGTATCTGACCCCAAGAGACTATTATTATTATTTTTATTTTATTTTTTTCTGAATCCTAACTGTTACACTCTGGATCTCTCCTTTTTGTCCTCTTATGTCTCTTCCTCCATTTTTTTAAGCTTTCTATCCAAACACAGCAGTTTTGTGCAGAAAAGGGAACGTTGTATGTTGGATTTTCACATCAGGGCTGCAAAAATAGAAGTAAAAAAAAAAGGGCTGTAGAACGGAATTCTAGGGGGGGACAAAACCAGAGCTGTCTTTTGGTATTGGGTGGGGTTTAGAAATGGTGTCACAGGGAGAACTGCATCTAATCCTCAGCAAGGACGTCCAAGCTACTCAGTGTGAGTTAAATCCAAGTAGCAGCAGAAAAACTGTGATAAAGAACAGAGCTGTGAAAGGGATGACAAGGTGTGAAGCTGCAGGAGGAGACAGGATCAGGCAGCAGATGTATTCTGCTCCTAATAACAAGGGTATGCTAATCTGTGCTCATTTCTTCCCTTCATCTATGTAATCAGCAGCACTCTGAGAAATGGCAAATAACGTAAAATAAGACATAAAGAGAATACAAACCTGAAGAACTCATTCAATGCAGAAAGAAATAATACTGTGCAAAGTACAATAATTACTCTGAAAAAAAAATCAACTCAAATGTATTACTTTATTAGTAGAATTAAAAGTTGCACTTACATAAGTATGCCTTTAAATTCGCTCAGTACAATCACTCGGGTCCTGAGATACTTCCTCGTGGTGCCAGTGTGTTCCACCCTTCGACGCGTTTTGTCACTTCCGACTTCCTCTAACTTTTAATTCTACTAATAAATTCGTTTTTAATACTACACAATGGGGAAAATATGTGCATTATTGAGTACCTGTGGAGGAGCATCGGGCATGAAAGGAGAAAACGGTGTAGCTGGTATAAACTAGAGGTGCTTAACCCTTGGATACCGGAGGATCGGAGCGGTGCAAAGAGTCTTCTTGGCAAGCTTAAGTGGCTCATCTGTAATAGGGTGGCCATTGAAAGTTGGTGAGTGCAGATATATGTCCTTAGGCACAGTGGAACCTGGGAATCATGTTTTTTTACAAGCAGTGAAGGAGCACGAAGATGTGTGTTATACATGTTTAAAAAGGACTACACAGAAACTGAAAAGGGATTTAATTCACTTTAACCTGTTGCTGTCCACCCGTTGTAATGGAACCGCTGGATGGCTGACAGCTCCCAGCAGGTTCACGTAAATACACGTCTTTTTTACTTGCTCGTGCGTGCCCTAGTGTGCACACAAGCAAGCAAACTTAAACACACTGTCCATTGGACAGTGTAGTTTAAACAACTTGGTGCAGAGCCAGTGACATCGGCTCTGTTCTGTGTGATCGCTGCGGCATGAACGAGAGACAGCAAACGATTCTCCCATCTACGCTAAACAGCATGGATGAAAGAATCTTCCCTGCTGGTTATTGTCTTTCTGAAAGTGGAACTACACCCTCCTATCCATTACAGCCTCTGTTTGGATTGCAGTTGCCATGGTGCTGCACATGTGATCAGCTATAACACCAGCCATTTGAGGGCTTGAAAGTTCAGTTGAGAGCTGACAACCTTGATAGTTGTCATGCCTTAAGTAACTGTTTTGGGAGACATTCAATTGATGGGTAGATGTTTCTCTTTAGGGGACTTTTTTCTTTTCAGGTCAAATGTAATTTAATGTAATACCACAATATGACCGCTAGATGGAGCTGAAGAGTATAAAAAATAAATACTTATTCCCTTTGGTTCCCTGCTCCTTCTGGTGGCCATGAAGTGGTATTACATTCAATTTGACCTGAAAAAGTATATTAAGAACGCTTGTTTTTTCCTCTATTCACAAAGAATAAACGTTCATAGAGATTCACAGGGCAAATGCCTCTGCAACTTGTTTATAAAAAGATCCCACACACACACATAGGTTGAACTGGATGTCTTTATTCAACCTTACCAAATATGTAACTATACCAGTGACGTGTGGTACCTCTTGTTCCGGGTTAGGGCATTCCCCAGCCTCGCCCCCAGTAGTCCCGCTGCCACCGGCCGAAGCCCGCTCCCAACCAATCCCCAAGCTAGTGTAAAGGAGGAAGGGAAGAGCCTTCCTGTCCCTCACTTGCTCGTCACTGCTGAGGCATCGAGATCGATGGCCTCAGTGGGGTTTTTTTTCGTTTTTTTTGATTGGACAGCTTGGACCAATGGCGCTTTGCAATTGTTCCAAACCCTTCACAGAGCTCACGCGTCTAACAAAGAGTAGAGGCTGTGACAGCTCTGGCTTCAATAATTAGGTTACACAAGCAGTGGGGAAGCCCGCTGCTGTGCAACCTAACTACCTGTCAAAAGCCAGATGCAGCACCGGCTGTAATTAACAGGCAGCACTCCGTCCATGACAGGTTACACAGCGGGCAGGCTTTCCCTGCTATGTAACCTGTTAGATGCCGATCTGAATGGAGAAAAAGCTGTCAGCTTCAGACTTGAAACTGACAGCTTTTTCCTCCATAATACTAGGTGAGGCTCTGCTTCACCTGCCTCCCCTGACCGCACGTCCCTGAACTATACCAGGCAAATATAATATTCAAATAACAGATAAGCAAAACAGAAAGCAAAAGGAATTAATACATGGCTTGTCTGAGCGCAGTTATAGGAAACCTAATTATTATGGGTTACTGCACTTTGCACATAAGTACTTCTCCGCAATGCTGTGCCGAATAATCCCAGTGGACTGCTGAAGGAGAGGAAAACTTTACTGTAACCAAAACATCAGCTGTGAAGCTCGGCTATAAATCATGAGAGTGGGCTATAAAATTCACACAGCAAATGGAAAAAAAAGACATCAGGCCATTAAACAATCAGTGTACGTTCGGAAAGTTTGTACGACTACTCATGGAATCCTATGTCACAACTGTTTCTGAAGAGCAGTAAAGACTAACAGTAAAGATTCCACTCACAGAAGTCAATCATTTGTTATTCCTTTAAATGAACTGCAATTTACTAGAAAATCTGAAGGTCTGATATTGAAAAGTGAAGGGAAAGTGGAACTAAAATGCTTCCAGCAACCAACGCCTTCAAATGAAAGATGGAAAGTTAGTCACTAAGGGCAAAAGTTCAAGTTTAGCTCGAGTGTAAGCCAAAGCCATTGTTTTTAAAGTTGAACTACAGACAAACAATTCTTCATATAGATCCGTATAATCCACAACAGCCGCAAAGCATATAAATCCACTTTGTATGCACCAAATGCATTTGCAAACCCAGACATGACCTTGTATATGTAACAGTTATGTGACCACTGTGCTGTACATAGACTGTGCAGAAAGCAGAGCTGTGGGATGGACCCAGCAAACTCCACCTGCTACAGGCTGCCTGCAGAAAACTACAGGAGGGGGCGGAGACAAGACCAGTCACCCTGCACAAGCAGGAAGAGTAGCAGTGACCAGTCTTTATTACAGGGAGCTCCTGCACAGAGGAAAAGTGTCACACTGGATTAATGCACAGATCTGGAAGAAATAAACAAAGGACACCAAGATTCAACTAAGAAGCCTCTTATATTTAGACAATATTTGCTTGTCCCGAAGTTCAGCTTTAAGCTGACTCTATCCTATCAATCTGAACATGTCAAGCTGATGTGTATCACCGTAGGTTTATAGAAAATCCATTACGGCTAGGATAAACCAAAAATCTGAACATTAAGGGGTCTATTTATGTAATGATTTCACCCAAGATTCATACAAAACTTTCCAATTGGATTGAATTGGGTGAAACTTGTGTAAACCTTGAGTTCAGACATTAATAAATAGACCCCTTAAGTGGTAAACTATTAGAATTCTTCAGGCTTACCTACATTAGGTTTGTATTTACTATCTAGCTTAGCTGTACTCTTAAAAAAGTATCACTCTACAATGTATGTGTCGTTAAGTAATTGAAGCCTGCCCACTCACATGCAGGAATGGCTTCAAAGTGGTATTAGATAAATATACATTTAGCATAAAACATTATGGCACTTTATGGCACATATAATGGGCTTTTACACAAGGATAATGAGCCCTGAGCAAAGGCATTTTGTTTATCACTAAATAGGTTATAGATGACATAACAGTCTAAGCTGTATGAGTCCTGCTGCAACAGTGCAACTAATGGGGCCAGAAACAGGATCATTTAGGAAGATAAGATTAGATGTGGGACAGCGATACAGTCATTATCCTCACACTCCAGCTGAAGTCAATGGATCTTGGCAGCTGGGAACGGATTGCCATAGAACAGCCTGAGGCAGGACAGTAACAGGTAGCAAAGTATATTTATAGAGGAATGTGAAGGGATAAAATTGGTTACTATTCCTACCTGCAAACTGCATAATTAGGGAATAATAATTAGCATGGTAGCCATAGAAACCGTTGTTTTATGTAGGAAAATTAATGAGTTTGATCAATTCTGTGCACTTATAGAAGAAGAGGATTGTATACTCACAGCCACAGCGAATTCCGGCCTTGAGTGATGACCCCTGTAAATTTGGTAAGTCTTCGAGCGTCTATTTCTACCCATTGCTGCAGATCATTTCTCCCAGCGCACCAAGCACCATCGTACAGATCATTCTCATTCACCCCCGCCTGAACAAAAGGAGCACATTTAGAAGATTCAGATATATAATCACAGCGAATACTGTACCAAGACTAACCTAGGACAAATTGCATCCACAGATTGCACATTATCCCATTGGATTCCACCTGCTAAAACTAATTTCTGATTATGCTCTCACAGAACTAAAAGTGTTCATGCATAATCTGATTACTGGGGAAAAAAGGACATTTTGGGTCTATGCATGTATAGACATTTCTCAATCAGCATGAGATTCAGGTATTTTTCAAAGAAAGTGGAACATCTACTAATTCAGTCATGGCATCTGTACTTCTTGAAATAATCCAGAAGTTTAGCAGAGACGGCAAACAACTGCAATGAACAGATGTGGCCATGCAAGACAGAAACATCAAGATCAAGCCTAATTCAGACTTGATGACCTAATCTTTACCAGTAGTCTAGAGCAGCCTTTTTCAACCAGTGTACTGTGGCACCCTGGGGTTCCTCGAAATTGTTGCACAGCACCATGCCTTTCCATTGTGCAGACAGGCTTCTGATGTGAAGGGGGCTCCTCTTGTGTCATACGAAAGGGGCTTCTGATGTAAAGGAGGGACTGTGATGTGAAAGGGGGGGCTCTTATTTTGAGAAAGGAGCTCCTGACGTAAAGGGGCACTCTCATGTAAAAGTGAGGATTCTGATGTGAAGGGGGGAGGCTCTGATGTGAAGTAGGATTCTCATTTTTTTGTGTGTTTGGAGCCCCCCTATAAAATCCCTACCAAATTCCTATCTAGGATAATGGTCTAGTATGAATTTTGGAGGGGCCACACACCATGTTTTACATTTTTTACATTTTAGACTGGGGTGCCTTGAGATTTTGCATACTTTTAAAAGGTGCCGTGACTGAGAAAAGGTTGAGAAACACTGGTCTGGAGTATAGACAGCATACAAATCTGGCCATAGACAGGTCAGTATTCTCTAAGGTTGTGACAGTTTCCAGCTTTATTACCATTCCCTTAGCTGTCAACGTTTATTACTCGGAGCACTTTGTAGCTGGGCTGTGTATTAGAGCTTCTTGGAAGACTGCAAATCACTATATATTAAACAAAGACATGTTTATTTTACTGGAAAGTGAACAATTATTTTTGCTTTTTTTATGCTGCTCTTCTTAGGAATTAATGTAAGAAGCCAAGAAAACATGATGATGAGAATTGAACATAACAAGCAAAATCGTTTAGTTTTATTGTACAGCCGGCCAGAAAATAAAATGTGGGTTATTTTAAGGAACAGAACTTTCCAGGGACAAATCTTAATATCTTAGGACAGTCCCTGGAATCCAGGGACAGCTTAGAGACAATTACCGATCTCAGAAACTGGGTCAGAGAAAGAGATTGTTCCACATGCTGGGAAATCCCTAGTAGGCAATGCAGTCACTTCACATGCAGTGAATGCAATCTACCAGTGTGACACACCAAATCTAGCTGTCACAGCAAGCACATTGCAAACAGTTTGGAGAAGTTTAGGTCTTGTTTTTAATGAATGACTGTTTATGGCTAGTCTGAGGCAGGCCGAAAAAGGACTTGTCACAGTGTCACACCCCTAATTTAAAAGCTCAGTGTGATACATGAGTGAGCATTGAATAAAGCTACCCAAGGGGACAATTATTGGCATTGCATCAACCAGGTACAAAGTGATTCTCCAATTTGCTAGAAAAAAGTCTGCATGATGACTGAGAAGAGGGAACAAATTACTTAACCATGTCAGGCAAATCATGGAGGTCAAGTCCCAGCTGAAGGTGAGTCCCAGCACAGATGAGAACAGTCAGATATTTCCCTGCTTATGATTCTTAAGGAGACAGCAATCCACCTCTGGCTACCTTTAAGCAGGCCATGCACATGGCAATTTCCACTCAATTTCAACCACTTTCAAGCAGCTGGGAATCATAATATGATTGCAAGTAATCACCAGAAACGAATCATTCTACCACCCACCAGTTTGATCAACCACCAGTATTTAGTTGATTGTTAAATCGAACTTGGGCAATACATTTACAGCTTCTATACAGCCTATTGAAAGATCAAATTGAAATGGGAAAAAAACGAAGGCAATTTCTTGCATCAGTCATTTGGGAGCTGTACTGTGTTCATGAAAAGTCCTGCCAGTTTCAATTCTCTTTTTCTTTGCCAGACACAGGGCTTTCTGCCTACAGTAATTTCAAATAGAGCATCACTGATATGCCTTGAAATATACATAATCCCATATGGGCAAAAGAGGCACCTGTCCTGAGCCCACAAGTCCAGGTTTTCCACCAGCTGTCATTAGCCCAAGGGCTCCAGGTTCAGGAGGTCAAGAAAATCATGTATTTCTTCAATTGGCTGTCCAGTTGTTTTTGAATGTGTATAACGACCTTCCCTCCTTCCCCAGTCACTAGACCTCTCAGTGAACTAGCACATGTACATGCAAGCATTCTGGTACTTCCTGTAAAAGTGAGGAGTAAAACAATTAACTAGCTCCAAATTGAGCTACAAAAGTCCTTTAATTGTGGTGTGTGTTACATAAAAGTTTTTTAATGGGTCACCAGGTTCTGAGGTCTCCCGAAGAGGGGACTGTCACAAAAAGAATGCTACAGCACCAGTGTCTTAAACACTTTAATAATTTGCTGACCACATCATGGCACTACAAAGAAAGAGAGCTAAAACCTATGCAAGACTACACATCCCAAAATGCATTCCATACCTTCGAAGAAAAGAGCCACATTGTTTCAAAAAACTTTACAGAACTATAAAAGCTGAAATTTACCTGGATATTGAGGCGCCCCCTATGAGCTCCCAGACCATATCGTTTCACCGTTGAAGCATGTAGTTGAAAGTCTGTTACTTTTAGGGTCTCCAGTCCCAAAGGAGGACAACCTGTTGTCAGACCAAGAGATAGAGCCTAGTTAAAACATATAGAGGGGCATTTATCAAAACTGGAGCAGACAAAATCTGGAGCAGCTGTGCATGGCAACCAATCAGCTTCACTCTTTCAATTTTTAAATCCTAACTGAACAAACTAAAGAGAGAAGCTGATTGGTTGCCATAGGCAACTGCTTCAGATTTTGTCTGCTCCAGTTTTGATAAATTCCCTCCCATTAATACTTACATAGTGATTGTGTAGGCTTCTACAGAAGTCCTGCAATCATATTTAGGTTACTATAGATGATCAAGTAACCTTCCAGTTCAAACATTTTTCTATTTTCAGATAAAGTTGAATGTAGCCATATGGCTCTCTACCTATGAAGGTATCAAAAGACACCCCTTTAGAGGTACCCGCTCCCCAGCCTAGCTCATTGATGGCTAGCAGAGATGATTATCTATAATCTGCTATATGATTATCTATAACCCTAATGCTCTAGCATTAGGGATTGCAGTCTGTTTCTTCCCATATCCTTAACACATTTCTATTTGTATGGGCTACCATCCCCTTGCAAAAAGACCGGTACGGTACAAAACTGTTAATGTTTTTAAGTTTAAAAAATATGATCATTGGCATTGTAGCCATGTGCTCTGTTGATTCATGTCAAGTGCAATTTTAAATGAGAAGTCCAGTTCAGTTGTGCTAGTATGGGATGAAATCTATTAATCATGAGGAGCAACACTGCTGTTAATTATCATTATTATAACAATGGTGTGCTGGTTTTCTAAATACAAAGGAACTACTAGGCTGTACATTTAGTCATAGTTCTAAACTTCTCACTGAGTTTTATGGGATTTAATAACTGGGTATAATTACTGAAAATTGAGACATATTCCCATTTCCATTCTTTATAGGAGCCCCAAATTACAACAGAGGCTTGATGTAGTGGCACACTTCCTGTGGTGGCGGGTGTAAAATATGGCATTAATATATATTTTTCCATAGCAGGTATGAAAGATTCATTGTCTTCCTGCAGCACTCTAGCTTATTATAAAGCCACATATAATGAACGGAAAACCGCAATTTTATTAGGAAAAGCCCCTGGCAGTGCTTGAAAGCCCAAGCACAGAGATCAGCCGTCAGGCTCATTCATGTTGTATAAGGCAAGCCGACGTTTCTTAAGAAAGGGTAACATTTTCCATTTGCACATGAGCTGATCTCAGCTTCGACCTAACGTAAACTTGCATTACTCTCTGCAGCCAGAAACAGAATAAGTATTTATAAAGCCGTCTACATTTGATAAGCAAAGAGAGCTTTTCGGGAGATTAACGAGATGACAGCGCCGTTAGTCGTTCCCTCTGTCAAGGAATCACATACCCAGCTAGAACATGAAAGGGAATAATGACTTTGGAGTATCTCATCGTTCAGAAGAGTTTATATTCTCATCTACTTTCCAGCATCTCAGGTACATGAAGTATTGATACTGCATGGAAGACAAGGATTTGGTATCCAGATTCAATAAACACTCACGTAAAGAAAAAACATTTTACCGTCAGTTACCGCTGGGACAGAACACTTGAATCATCTTTTTTTTTTCTATTGTTATGTACTAAGCTATTCAAAGCCTTTAAAAATCTGAAATCCGGGTTAAACAAATATTTCCTAAATACAAAAGTCTATCTTGGTGTGCTATTCGCAATTTTTTCAAATCTGTGCAATAATCCATCATGAAACAACTCCTGCTCTTTGCATCTGTGCAGGCATTTTCTGTAATACAGACTGGTCACTGCTCTCTCTCCTTGTGCAGGATGACTGGTCTTGTATCCAACCCTCTGTAGTTTTCTGCAGGGCCCTGTAGTGGTAGGGCTCGCTGGGTCCTACGCATGGCTCTGCTCTCTGCCCAGGCTATGTACAGCCCAGTGATGATGCCATCACTATTTTTTTAAGGTACTATCTGGGTTTCCAAAAGCATGGGTGCACACAAATTGGATTATTGTCCTTTGTGGCTATTGAAGAATATATTTAAATAAATGTTTTGATGCCTGGAGTTCAGCTTTAAAGTACAAATTAAGCTAAAACTTTTTTTTCTTGTAGTTTTAGATACAGTGGAGATGGATTAGAACACCAGTCGGGTTTTTATTGCTGTCTGTGACCCCATCGGGGAGGTTTACACTCTCTATTTGGCCTGGAGACTCTTATCACTGAAGTGAAAGAAACCCCCAAAATGTTGGGTTGTCGTCAGAACAAGAATAGATAGGAAATCTTCCAATGGGAAAACTAGTTCTGGTGACCCTGCTGACCACCACGGACTTCCTTCACATTGGAGGGATTTCATCTCGTTACCTGTTATGGCTTTCACCAGAAGTGAAAGGAAATATCCCCAATGGGACACAGATGGCCAAAAAGCTGATAGGGGTTATAACCCTCCCTTACTCTATCCCAAAGTTAGAAAAACTTTTGGATTCAGTTCTATTTTAATGGCACAGGAGGCAAGATTTGAGACACAAAATAAGCCAAACCTCAAATTGACAGAACATATCATCCTTTTGCCATCAGTTTACTGATGTAAAATGACAGGTGTACTTGTAGGTTTGCTGTGCTGAGCAGATTACTCCCAAAAGCAGATCCTAAGAAGGATGCCAATGTTTGGAAGATGTTTCCGCTCTCTGCACCTCTCTACAGCTACACAGATAACACATTTGACACCCTCTCTTCTGCAGAGTAGGAAACAGAATATTCTCACGCACTTTCTCTGACATCTTGCACTGTCTTCTCCTCACTTGTTCCATAAACAAACTTCTCCGAGGTTTTCTTGTTTTTCTCTGTCTTCTTGCTACTGTTTTTGGCTAAAGGAAACAAGAAAGAGGAAGATATTATATTACAATGTCATTTGATTATAATCTCATATCGCAAGGCTGGGAGAGGTCATAAACAAGGCACATCTACGGAGAAGGATAAAATCTGTGCGTTGCAGTCCATATCACTACATAAATATATGTACTGCAGTCATCTGGAATACATTTTGTGAATTTTTATGCTTTTGTGTCTGTCTATATGCAGGTTCATAAGAAGTGTGTATATACTGTATGTATGAAGTTTGTATGTTTTGGAATCATTTCACAGTTTATGTCCCACCTGCATTTCTGACATCATACACAAGTAAACCCCAAACCACCTTTTCTACCATAAAGGTTCCAAGAAATACTTTGGCCACATTCTTTTCCTTGAAATCTCTTTCCCAGGTTATCAAACCTGCCCCACCTTAACTATATGCTGATAGCTTCTGCAAACCTACCTCTTCAAATGTGCTAAATTGTTTATTTCCAAATAATTGATTTCCCAATAACCAACTCTGTCACCTCCATCCACTGCCATCACCCTTAAGCTGGACCTTTTCAGGCTCAGGATGTAGAGGAGAACCCAGTGTCCATGTTGTCAAGGCAGCTTTCCTCTATCTATCAAATCTGTCTTCTGAAGGTAGACCTGCTGGGGCGAGCAACATAGAGAACTATGGCCTGAACATTGCACAAAATATTTGACCAGCCATATACTGAACATGCAAACTAAATCATTTGTCTCAGTCCACTACCTAGGACCCCTTTGTTTAGAAGAAGTTTGGCAAAGGTCAGTACCACCCACCAAGAGTTTCATACTCACCAACTCTTCAGTCACTGTCCCCGGGACACAATTAACCCTGCCCACAGTCTGCCACAGGACCACCCAGTGACCAGGCGGTTCAACCCAGACCCCTCCCATTTACCAGAATGGCCTGTCTAAAACCCAGCCTCTAATTATGTGGGGACCGCCAACTCGCTGCCCCCAATCACCCTACTGAATGACTTATTGAGTAACTGAACATGCACAGTTACTCAAATAAGGGTGGTGCAATGATTCCAGGACATCACCTTGAACACAGCATCATCAGGACTGAGGCCAAGACATGGGAGTGTCCTGGCAAATTCAGGACAGTTGGCATCTTTGGAATCTTCTTTTGTCAGCCATGTAAATGCAGTCTTACTAGTGTTCCCAACACCTCTGAAGATTGTAAACTTAGTTTCTTCCACCTCCTGCATCATGTTTTTCTACTAGAGTTTGGAATTTGCACAACTTTATCATTTAACTTACAGTATGGCATGATTGTGTATTATAAACAAATAACAAATAATAACATAATAATAATAATACAAGGACAAACATTTTTATATGCATGAGCGAAGTCTTTGTTAAACCTGCTACTATTGCCAGATCTGTTGTTGAACCCAAACAATGAAACTAAATATACTCTTGCCCATGTTCCTGTAATGTCAAAGTTGAATCCCTTTTTATTTTCTGCATTCACTTTAATCACTCCTAGTGAGCCCAAAAGCAAGGTGTACCTTGGGCACTTCCTTCCTTAGGATGATGACATTAGTTCACCCATTCCAGCATGTTTCCAAGTCTGACTACAAGCAGTTGTGCCAGTGCACAGTGCGCTGGCACACTCCCCCATATTCACTGCAATAAAACCGTGACATTCTGTTGCCAGCATGGGCATAACTTCACATGAAGTTTATACAAAGAGTCTACAGGATCTGCACATCATAGTGGGGGAAAACATGAACAAAGTACGAGTGGAATAAGGAAAAAAAAATATTTTTTTTAATTTTATTTTAAATGCAATCCTGGTTTGCTTAAAACGCTCTAAAAATGTTCTTGTGTGCTTATTTTTTTCTTAAAGCTCATATACAGGTTATAGTAAATTAGGGTTTCCTATGACTGAGCAGCCCGTGTTAGCTCGTACCAGCTCATAGGTTTACAATGACACAGTGACCCTTTTACATAGTTACATAGTTAGTCAGGTTGAAAAAAGAAACATGTCCATCGAGTTCAAGATGGAGATATGAAAAAAAAAAAAAGCTTAAACTGAACGCTATGCAAACAATTACCCCCTGTTGATCCAGAGGAAGGCAAAAAAAACCCTAAAGTTTTGTCAGAGTCATCTGTCCAGGCTTATACAACTGTGTACACCTAACCTCACAGTGCAGCATTCCTGCTAATTCTCAACCTATCCAACCTATCCTCTTAAGTGTATCACAGATGATACACTTGCTTGCCCCACATGCCTCTTGTATCTTCTAGCTGTATAATGGCACTTTTACCTGAGCCAGTGCACATCACATTGCATGCAGGGCACCTGCTCAGTAGCACAGGGTGTCTGGAAAACTTATTGCAATGTTGGCAGCAGCTGTAGAGCTGTCATTATTCTGGTAAAAAAGCTTTATTACCGAATTCCTTGTAGATATAATTTTACATTTTCTATCACGCTGGGCTGACACACTGGTACCAGCTTTGTCAGTCACACTCCTGCTTTGTGTGTTAAATATTATACACGCCTGGAGACCTCCATTTTTCTCCGTCACATGCTTTGTCACCAATAATTACTTCTTTATGAGAGACGCATAGCTCTGAGCTGTATGGAGTTGGAAGGCTACTATCCTCTGTGCTGCGTATAGCTGAATAGCAGCCACTTCTCCAGTGTGATATCAAGAGATGGATGGATAGCTGGATCATGGTTGGATGAATAGATAGATGGATGGATGGTTGGATGGATGGAAATTTAACATGAATGTGTCAAATGGAAATTTGGTCTAAAATAATTTAAAGTGGATATAAATTCAACTCAACGTAAAAGTTATTTTATGCTGGACTTTATAACTGTCAAAGGAACACATTTAGATAATATCACTACTTCATTTAGCACACTTTGTTTTAAAAAAAAAAAAACTGGCACAGCATAAAGAATAGCATACTCCTTACAATAAATGAGGTGCTTTATAAAAAATGGATGGATGAATTGATGGACAAATACAGACAGACATACTGGTGATGAATCTAAGGAACTAAGATAGTTAGATGGATAGATAGATAGATAGATAGATAGATAGATAGATAGATAGATAGATAGATAGATAGATAGATATTATACAGGATTTATATAGCGCCAACAGTTTGTGCAACACTTTACAATATAAGGAAGACATTACAAATACAATACAAGGGGAGGAGGGTCCTGCCCGTGAGGGCTTACAGTCTAAAAGTGAGGATCAAGTGATACATGAGGAGGTAGCTGTGTGGGGATGAATTATTTGAGAACGTGATAGTTCAGTGTTTATTTTGAGGTGGGATAGGCTTCCCTGAAGAGATGAGTCTTTAGGAATCCCCTAAAGGCAGTCAGAGTAAGAGATAAACAGACAGGTTGGGGTAAGGAGTTCCAGAGGATGGGAGAGACCCTAGAAAAGTTCTGGAAGTGAGCATGGGAGGAGTTGACGAGGGAGCTAGAAAGCAGGAGGTCTTTGGAAGAGCCGGGGGGACGGTTAGGGTGATACTTTGAGGCGGGGTTTGAGATATAGCCGGGGGCAGAGTTAAGGATGGCTTTGTAAGTGGTTGGTAATATTTTAAATATCCTTTGGGCGAATAAAGCCAGTGCAGGGATTGACAGAGGGGGGTTGCAGACACTGAGCTGCTGGTTAGGTGGATTAGTCTGGCAGGAACATTCATGATAGACTGATGGGGGGATAGCCTGTGTAGAGGTAGGCCAGTGAGGAGGGAGTTGCAATAGTCAAGACGAGATATAACAAGCGAGTGGATGAGCAGCTTTGTGGTTTCATTGGCGAAGAAGGGGCGTATTTTTCCATCATCGATTATAATCGACTTAGTCGATTAGTTGTTGCAGCCCTAGTAGATAGAGAAGAGAAGGGGTCTAAGGACTGAGCTTTGGGGGACCCCTACAGAAAGAGGAAGAGGAGGGGAGGCGTTAGATTTGTAGTGGACACTAAAGGATAACTTAGAAAGGTAGGAGGTGAACCATGAGAGAGCAGAATCTTGTAGGCCAAACGAGTGGAGTTTTTTTGAGGTGCAGCGGGTGGTCAACAGTGTCAAAAGCAGCAGAGAGGTCTAAAAGCAAGAGTAAGTATTAGTGGCCGTTGTTTTTAGCAGTTAGGAAGTCGTGAGTTTTAGAAAGGTGGTTTCAGTGGAGCATTGGGGGCAAAAGCCATACTGTTGGGGTCGAGAAGGTTGTTATCAGTGAGGTGGCGGCTCCGGTGGTTGTAGACTAGGCATTCTAGGAGTTTGGAGGTGAATAGGAGAAAAGAGATTGGTCTGAGATGCTAAAGGTTGGTAGGGTCAGGCGAGGGTTTTTGAGGTATTGGGGAGACTAGCGCATGTTTTAGAGAGCAGGGAAAGATTGTAGGATAGAGCAAGAGGGTGAGCAGAGTATTGGTAAGAAAATAGGGTCCAGGGGGCAAGTGGTGAGGTGGGTGTCAGAGAAAAGCTTTATAACTCCCCTCTGTGGTGGCAGGGTCAAAAGAGGAAAGAAACAAGTGTGATGGTGGATCTGGTACGTTAAATTGAGAAGGTGACTGGACCAGAGGAGATCTGACCCCCAAATTGTATCTATTTTGTTTTTGAAATGAATGGCAATGTCCTGGGCAGTGAGTGAGTTAGTGGGTGGCGGCGGTGGAGGAAACAGTAGAGCGTTATAAGTAGAAAAGAGTTGATGAGGTCTGGATGAGTGTGATAATGAGAGTGACAAAATAAGTCTGTTTGGCAGCACGGAGGGAGGAATTATTTTAGGAGGGCAGCTTTATACAGGGTGAAGTCTTGCAGAGACCTAGTTTTCCACGGATCGCTCAAGAGCGGGCTATGACTTTTAAGATGTCTGGATGGATAGATAGATAGATAGATAGATAGATAGATAGATAGATAGATAGATAGATAGATATTATGCAGATGAGGAGGTATTTTGTAGTCCTAACACATTTCTTGCCCTTCGGTGACATAGCCACTCCTCCATACATACTGAACACTGAATTAGTGTTGTTAGCCTATGTGACTGAGTCTTGTTTCCCTGGGACAGAAAATGTGTTGTTGGCAGGATCACCAGGTACAAATAAAGGAAATAAGGAATGGAAAAATTACTAATGCTGCCACCCCATCTAAGGACTGATAAGCTGAAATGTAATAAATTTTTGTTATTTGATTCAGGTATACTTTATTTTCCCCAGCAAAACACTCTGTTGCATTCCCTGTCTGTGCTACATTACAGTTCATGTGCAACAAGGACTGAAGAGTGTCATTGCAATTTAGTATTATAAGGGATCAAAGTGATTTATAGTTTCTTTGTGAATATTCTGATTATGTAGAAAGGATTATATAAGCATTATTAGTTTTGCTCATCTGTGTTCCATTATATGGAGGTCAGATGGTTTCTCTGAGAGTGGAATGATATTGGCTGAAGCAATGCGTAACTGGCTAGGCTAAAGCTCAGTAGTTTTTGGCTGGGATTGTAGACTGGGAGTAGACGGAGTATTAACTGTCCAGAACATTAAACTTCAACACAAATTAACATTCCCAACAAGATGTCACAAGCTGTCAGCCTAATACAGCCCCTTCATCTGTCAATTTCAGGCTGCATCAGTCGTAATGGTGCTGCTTCTATGCTTCAGAAGGAAACGGCAGCAGGCAGAGCTCACACTGTGCTGGTGTGTGATAAGTCCACATTGTGCTGGTGGGCGAGGAGGGCCCACATTGTGCTGGTGGGCGAGGAGGGCCCACATTGTGCTGGTGGGCGAGGTGAGCCCACATTGTGCTGGTTGGTGAGGGGCATGTTTGCTGAGCAGGTGGGTGAGAAAAACCTTAGCTGTGCTGGTGGGTCAGGGTGACTCATGCTGTGCTGATGGGTGGGGTACACCCACACTCTATTGGCAAGTGAGGTGGGCCTGCAAAGTTCTGGTGA
Source organism: Nanorana parkeri (assembly GCF_000935625.1). NCBI lineage: Eukaryota > Metazoa > Chordata > Amphibia > Anura > Dicroglossidae > Nanorana > Nanorana parkeri. The sequence goes on from NW_017306395.1 coordinate 735,772, forward strand.
GTGGGGGGTGGCAACAATTTGCTGGGGAGTGAGGTGGGCCTGCACTGTCCTGGTGAATGAGGGGGGGCAACAATTTGCTGGTGAGTGAGGTGGACCTGCAATGTCCTGGTGAGTGAGGGGGAGAGCAACAATTTGCTGGTGAGTGAGGTGGGCCTGCAATGTTCTGGTGGGTGAAATGGGCCTCCAATGTCCTGGTAAGTGAGGTAGGTCCACACTGTGCTGGTGACTGAGGTAGGCCTGCAATGTTCTGGTGAGTGAGGTGGGTCCACATAGTGCTGGTGATTGAGGTGGGCCTGCAATGTCCTGGTGAGTTAGGTGGGTCCACACTGTGCTGGTCAGTGAGCTGGGCCTACTATGTTCTGGTGAGTGAGGTGGGCCTTCAATGCTTTGGTGAGTGAGGTGGGCCTGCAATTTTCTAGTGAGTGAGGTGGGCCCACACTGTGCTGGTGACTGAGGTGGCCCTGCAATGTACTGGTGAGTGAGGTGGGTCCGCACTGTGCTGGACACCATTTTCAGCTCTATTTCCCTATTATTATATATAGTGGTTACTAGGTCCAATATCAATTGTAAGGTTGAAAAAATCCAAACAAACAAGTTTCAATTTCATTTTGTTAAGTTTTGAAGCTTTTAATTGGATTTTTTATATTTGTTGCTCTTTATTTTAAATGTCTTTTTTTCAGATAAACGTTTAATACAAGATGCACCTATCAGGATTCACTAAACTATATGGATTTTTCAGAAAGAGAGAGAAGTTCTACAATGTTAAAATCTTGCTTGGAGCCCTATGCGGTGATGAGAACAAGGGGAGAGTCACTACTCTGACTCTGATGTCTGTAAAATAAGCTTCTTTTTTTTTCCACAAGTAGTAATAAGAAACTGGAAAACATGATAAGAAACCTAAAGCTCCACCTAGTGGCTAAATGTATAAAAACCTACTATACGTCCCCTGACGTAACAGCTCCTTTTCCTCCTATTTGTCCTCCTCTAGAGTATTTTCCTGTGAGTCTAAAGCTGCCTAATGACACCCAGGACTGAGTCCTTCATGTCCTCAATTTACAGGAAGCTAGTTGAATGAACCTGGGTGTCATTCAATCCAGCAGAACAGCGCCATCAAGTGGTAAAAATGACTGGCTGCAGGGAGGGGCAGTACTGGAGATACATGAGCATTGCAGTGAGATCTTTCTCCCCCAATTCACAAAGTTTTTTTCTCTGACATGTCAGTTCCGAACCTTATGACTTTTTGTAGTCTGTTCTATCCTAATATATTATACTTTATAATTATATTTTTAAATCACAGATAAGGCTTTAATCATTGGAAATGTATCCTGTAATTTTCCCATTGCAATTTGTATGCGATTCATGCAGCCTTACATATTTTCTACTACATATAATCGGCATAGTCTTCTGACTTAAAAGGACATTGCATTAGTGCAATTGTTGTGTAAATTTGCAAACATATTTTTCAAGGGTTTGTGATCACCACCAGGGGCGTATCTGCCACGAGGCAAACAAGGCATTTGCCTGGAGCGGCAGATTCGTTGAGGGCGGCGTTGCACCGTTGCAAGCTAAATACACCGCTGCTTGCAGGCCATCACGTGACGCGGAAGTCTTCCTCCTGTCATCGGGGAAATATGGCGGCGCTGTGTGCTAGCTACCGGGTGTCGTGGTGCTGGCGCTGGGGGCGAGAGCGCAACACCACGTTTCCAAATTACATTGCACCAACTCAATTGAACATAATAAGCACAATGGTCATCCAGAGCATATGAGTTATTTATTGGACTGGAAAATTAAAAGAGAGAGGGGGTATTTCACTGGTTACCTTTTTATTAGATAACTGTTGAGAAAATATGTTTTTACACTTTTTTGAGGAGCTGGATCATTTGGGGGTCCTAATCCAGCCCCCCATGAACCTCTGAAACAACAAATCAATTATAATCTGTTAGTCACAATTACCATTGATTGAGTTGTTGCAGGGGTAGGAGGAGAAGATCTGGATCTGATCTGCTCTGTTAAATAAGCCTGTCAGAGCTCACAGGAAATACCAATGACACCAGTGATAACATTACAACATTTCCTCCATAATCTCCATACAGTAGCTTTGTGTTAAACTGCTACAAAGAACTGTTACTGAGTGCTCTGTAGCAGTGTTACAAGTCAAGGAGCTCAGCCCTGAACCACTGCCCTCAGCTATTGGTCCTAGTATTAAAGCTGAACTCCATGCAGATATTTTAAAAAACACCAATTAACACAGTTGGGTGTATATTATAAATGTATTACAAGTGGAACTAGCGTTAAAGCCCCAAACCAGGCTGCAGTAAAAATGACCCTTGCAAGGAGTGAGTCCTCATTAAGGGGTTCATTTTCCAAAAGTTAATGCTGTTCATACGACACTAATACTCCTAGGTGGTGCTGATGAGTATAAGAAATCACCTGCACCATCTAGGGGCACTAGTGTTGTGTGAATGGCATCCACCCAGCTATACATTGGGCAAAGCATTTATAAATGAATCCGTAAGACTAGCGATAGCAGAATAAACTGTATTACTTATTCATCACTCCGGCACGCTTCTACCACACTGTGCGACTGGTAATCCAAAGCTGCTTCTCTTGAGTACTCTGGATGGTGGTCACCCTATGATGTCATCACATTTATTACAAGACCAGGAGACTTGCATTGTACGTGAGGAAGATGATGATGCCCTCCCACAACCCAGAGCATCGTAGAACAGAGTAGAGTGATGGCAGCTGGGGGAGCGAGCGATAAGGTAAGTATTACACCTTATTCCTCTACCCATGGACTTAATGGGCATTTAACCCTTGCAGTGTGGGGGGCACTGCAAAGGTATCTTTTCAAAATCAGGTTTAAGTACCCGATTTTGGCTTGGCATTATAACCCCCTGTACAGCAGTACTCAAATTGGAAATTAGGTGTGCTGCAGTGCATATTACCGGTGTAGCACCCTGCTAACAGGAGTGCTAAAATATATCTGTAGTCTATGTTCAGTTCAACTATTACAGAGCAATCTGTGAAGCTGTATCTGCCTGTTGCTGGGTGTGGCACCACACAGAGCAGAACAGCCAACAAGGATTGCTCTGGGCATTTATGTCTCCCAGCCAGTCACTGTAGGGCAGTAGCAGTGATGCATGCTGGGAGAAGATATAAATGTTCAGTGTGGTTGATGCAACAGTCTCTTCCCTCCCTCAGGGCCTTCCTGGCGGCAGGATGCCTGCTGCTGAGAGACTGAACTGGCTAGGCCAAAGCCTGGGGGCTAGCCTGGAACTGACACTGGGGCCTGAGCATGGAGGCCCAGTGGTCAGCCACTCATGCTGGAGCTGGAAATAGATGAGGACTTCTAAAGTAATGCTTGCCAGATGTTCTCTACACAGATTGCCGGGACACCTTAAAGGTCCTAGTCTGTGATGGCAGCAGTTACTATGCTCGATTTCTAAGAAAAGAAGTCTACCTCATCCTGGATGTACCTGACCCTCTCCCTCTCTCCCTGGAGTTTCAGCAATAAAAGAGAATCATCTTGGATCTATTGTCTGGACTTCAATTTGTCGGTGGCCACTGGAGGTGGTAAGTGCTATTGGGGCAGCCATGTGTTTTAGAAATCCCTAGACAGGCTAGAGGAAGACCCGATCATCCAGCGGCTCCTTCGGGGGTGAGCGCTACACTGGCAAAGAACATTCTGACAATAGAAGAAAGCAGAGTGAACAGTGGAACGATTCATAAATATGCTGTAGCTGTGCCTTCACTGTCCAATCACACAATGGGGCAGGTAGGTGACCAGGCATCAGTCCTGAACTGCAGTAAAGAAAAGTCAGGTCATGAACTTGGCTCTGCTGCCTGGTAGAACACTGTATATCGCAGGACTTAATGAACAGAAATACAAATTCTTCTGCAGACAAAAAGAGTTCCGAAAAATGTATTTACTTGGAACACTTAGCTGTTTGCCTAAGCGGGGTTCAGCTTTAACAACCCCCCCCAGCTGCTGAGACCACTAGGCACTGTTTTAAAACAGCACTGGGACAAAAGAAACGCTATTCCAGTGCAGGTTTAGGACTGGTTCACACCTTTTTCTTAGTTTTGCGCGTTTTTGCATGTTGATCGCGTGATTATTTTCTACACGATTTTGCGCGTTTTTGCTTTTAAAACTGCGCATTTCTCCAAGCTTAGAGATGTCTATGGGACCACAACTGTGCAACATCCGCCTAAAAATAGCTCCTGCATCGCGCGACAGGTGGTTTCCTACGCATGACGCAACGCTAAAGTGTGAACAGTCCCCGTTGACTTGCATGAAAATTTGTGTTTTGCTCGTTTTCGCGGGGTCTAGTTCCACACGGAAAAACGCTCAGGTGTGAACCAGGCCTTAGTGTACCTGGGACATGAGTAGTTAAAACAAGAGGCACTTACATACTATCATATGTTTCATATATTGCAACATAAGGAGCCCCAGTGGTGAACTGATCACTCAGAACCAGTTCTCGTTATAGCACAACAGAGCCTAAAATACACAACAGACTGTTTCGTGCTTGTAATCCCCCATCAGTGCAATATTTGGAAACTGCAACTCCAAAGGTAGGGCTGGGTGTATCAAGGCAATATAACAAATCAATCATTTATGACCAGGTGCACATCCAAAACTGCTGGTTTAGAGCGCCAATTCAGGTGATACAGTGCCATTGATCCAACATGCATACAATTTTTTCTGACTTGCGCTCGTGAACTGCTAGTAGAGTGGGAAAGGGTTAGAACCTCAGTCAGATTATTATTGTAATCTTTCTTCCTAGCCCAGTGACAAACGCTCCCCTTATTTCTTGTCCTGCTGTCACAGGAAGTGAGCTGAAATCTCCCCAACGTGGTCACGTTCAGCAGTAAAACCTTAACAGGAATGATTACTGTTTCCAACTCTATACAACCATTAAATAAAAGGTTTTTCCTAGAACTAGACTTTAATATAGAAAAACATCTTTCTCCTCCTCTCTTTTAACAAGCAGCCCTGTGAAATCAATTACTGTATGGCTGTCACATAACACAGGCAGGGCATAAGACCTGCTGTGGTCCCCACTCAAAGATTATGTTTCCTGAGCTACACGCAGCACATTGAGTATAGACCAGCCAGAGCCAAGCCTCATAAATAGATGTGTGCTTACCATCTGGCTCTCGGGCCCCATTTGGCAAATCATTAAGACAGTCTCTCTTAAGTGCGCTCCAGATGCCTCTTTGGCATAAACTTGACAGCACTAGTACATCACAGATTTCTGCAATGGCTACATATTGCTAACATTTATCTAAATGATAATTTAATGCACAGGGCAGTGGGCAGAGAAGATGAAAGAGGCGAGAAATAAGTTTTACTTGCCTGGGACTTTACTTTTACCTTTCCTCTTAGTGGTGTTAGTGTCAAATACAAGCATAACAAATCAACCAAAAAGATAAAAACCAGCACCACTAAGTGTGCAGACAGGGGGCCACCAATATAAGACACTAAACACACAAAAATAATCGTCCACATCACAAAAACAAAACAAGCAAACCCTATACATGTGGATGGCATTCCCTAAAAGAATTACACCCACAGTGTAAACACAATGAAAAACATCCTAAAACCCCAAATGCCATACCACCAGTTCCTCCTGAAGGTGGTGCCAAAGTTACAGTAACTAATCTATGAGGAACTGGTGGTGGTTGGAGTTTTAGGATGTTATTAGGTGTTCTACCATGTGGGTTTCATTTGAGGGACGCCATGCATATGCATAGTGTTTGATATTTATAATAAAGGCTTGTTTTATTTCATTAATCTGTGTGGGAGGACAATTGTTTTTCGGGGGTTCCCACAGACAGAGGCCATACTACGAGAAGATGCAGCAGATCATCCACTGTCCATGTCTTCCAGGCATCATATGGCCCACACTGGACATTCTGTTTCTGCAGAGAAGATGCATAAGATCATCCTTCGTCCATGTCTTCCAGTCACCCACATGTCTTCCACTATGGCCCACACTGGACATTCTCTTTCTGCAGAGAAGGTGCAGAAGATCATCCATTGCCCATGTCTTCCCATCACCATATGGCCCACACTGGAATTCTCTTTCTGCAGAGAAGGTGCAGAAGATCATCCATTGCCCATGTCTTCCCATCACCATATGGCCCACACTGGAATTCTCTTTCTGCAGAGAAGGTGCAGAAGATCATCCATTGCCCATGTCTTCCCATCACCATATGGCCCACACTGGACATTCTCTTTCAACGAGTGGGGAAGGGGGGGGGGGGGTTACTAGCTTGTGCAGTGCAAAACTATGTCCAACAAATAAAAATGTGTGTACTGAGGTGTTGAGAAATATTGCCTAATATGCTCTCTTATCATATCCATGTAAACGAGCCTTCAGGCACACCATTGCACATGTAGAAACTCTACCTAAAGTGTATAATGACACCCGTGCTTATGCTTTTCATGGTACGGTCCAGTCCACAACTGTACATTTTTGTACCAGGTGTTTTTTGAAACTGTCGAGAAACTGGAAGAATAAAGGTGTCTGTGTTATTGTTAGCAAGGACCAATCAGGTTCCAGCTACTATTTTTAAGAGCTGGTGACAATGTCAACAACAGCTGATCAGTTGCTAAAAGCAGCACTGTCAATTTTCATTCTTTCCACCATTTGTGTAAAAACAAATCTGCCAAACATTTCTAAAGAAGACAATTGTCTACCAACTTATTATAGAAAAAAAAACTTGCCTGGCTTCTTGTTAATCTTTTTAGGTTTGCTGATCTCTTTCTTGGGCAGTGGGTAGTTCTCTTCCTCCCTTGTGTCCTGGCTCTGATGTACCTCTTCCATTATAGGATCTGGGGCCACATCCTCCCCTCCTTCTGGCTCCAGGGGTGTCTGTATCTCCTCAGGGTCCGGGTAAAAGTAATAATTGTCCCTGGATGCAATCTCCTGCTGATAGTAATCCTGTTCATCTGGGGGTCTTGCAAGGGAGCCATGAACAAGCAGAAACCCCAAAACCCACAAGAAGTTACTTGTGTGTGCCATCGCTGGTTGTCCCGGAGGGTCCTGTGGCAGAAATAAAGCTGCAGCTGTATAGAAGGAGGAAAAGGTAAATGTCGTGTCAAGTTCAGGAAAGAAATGGAGGAAAACACATTGCATAACATATTACAGCCTACAGCAAACAACAATTCCTATGAACTACAGATGACTCTCTCCAGCAATGGCCCAGGTACATCTGATGGTATTTTTCTACTGCTTGAACGAGTATTCATTATAAAAAGTTCATCTAGAACAGCTTATAGAGTTCACCATTGCAAAACTTAAATACTGTATGTTGTAATATTTCCATTTTGGGTAAACAGTAACAGCCTGAGTTCTACCTTCACTCCTCGTAGCTCCGTGATGGTTTTCCTATCCCCACTCGCCTCCCCACCGCCAGCACTATAGGTCTCACTCCTACTGTTGCATTTTCCATAACATAAACAAAATCTAATGGAAGGAATGTGACCCATTCATAATGTCTGAAGCAGGTAGGCCAACCTGTGAACACAAGAGCGGTGATTCTGTCACTACGGTACCTAAAGAATGCCAGCACTTATACAAAATGTAAAATATTAGCACGGAGTAGACTGACCCTTTAAGGATTTAGACAGGAAAAATCTGTTTATAAAACAATTCAAAGCATGTTTTAGCAATATTATAATATTAAGGAATTGTTCGTAGTAAAATCTCTAGGTTTTTGGACAACATACAGTAGCTGTAGAGTTGAGAAGCACTGTACTTGGTAATATTTGGCAAAACACCATCCAGGGACACTGTGCTGCAGGACAAAGGAGGAAACCTTGCCACACTTTATACTGTATTGCTATATAGTACATATCACATATCAAATTCTATTTAATAAACAAAAATATATTTTGAAAAAGGCACTAAGTATCAAAGACAAAGACTTTTTCATTTACATAAGGAGTCATGTTTTTGTCAGTTTGGTTGGTTTGGAACCCCAAGGACCTAAACTTCCAGGGATGCATATTAAAAACCAAAGACACATGGAATCCATGCTTTACTGTATATCCATATTTCAAGTTCATTTGTTATTGTTAGACCTTCCAATGTATAGTAAGTGACAGGTATGTTTACAAACACAACTCAACAAAAAGGAAATATCGACAAGACTTTGAAGACCCCCTCTTGTGACTTACCTGCGGAGACTACTGTAACTTTTCAACCAGAGGGGACTCAGACAACACAAGACCTAGATGGGTTCCTCTTCAGAAGGCTGAAATCTTGGTAAAAACAAAGTTTGCCTCCTCTTATTAAGCTCTGCATCTTCCAGAGGACTCTCCAGTTTAACTTTCTCCCTCTCTCTTGTGTGATAGACTTAGTTTAGTCCAAGACACAGAACTGTTTAGCTTGGTTTTAACCTGGAAGGATCAGCAAAATATTTCCATGGAGAAGGTTTCTGAAGTGTTCAGAGAAAGTGGTGTGTGCACTGGGCTGTCCAGATCCTGAATACAGCTCTGTAGACAGCTGTTTGGAGGTAAGACAGCCAGGGTGAGAATGAGGGAAGGAGGCAGCTCCTCTTGTGTCACAGCCTGGGAGAGGCTCTGATGATTGACTGCATTCTGCAATCACTGATAAGGAAATGAGAGAAAAAAGTTCAAAGAATGAACACAAGTTATAAAAATGTGTGTGGAAGAAAGAAAGGGGGAGTATGAATGAAATGCCATCAACACCAATACCAACCAAAGACATAAAAATGAAGGAATATGTGGACAGGAAAAGATGAATGATGTTCCAATAAAATATTTTCTAGAGGAAATAAAATATTTATGACTTTCTTCTGAAAATAATAGTTGCCTGGCTCTTGTGCTGTGTTCCTTGGCTTCAATACTTTCTGAGCAAGTGTCGGAAAAGTCGTCATCTGCATACAGATGTGGACAAATTTGTTGGTACCCATACAGGTCATTGAAACAATGCTGTATTCCAACCGAAAAGTGATGCAAATAAAAGCAATACTCTCCTGTATACCCGTATGTCTTTGATATATCAAAGAGTAAAGCAAAGAAAGTGTGAAAAGAGATAAATTATTGATCTCTGTAATAAGATATTCGAAAATGGCCTGGACAGATTTGTTGGTTCCCCCTAATAAAGATTATAAATAATATAAATAATTGGATCATAGTGATATTTTAAACTAACTTTTTTTGTAATTTGTATCCACGCATCTTCCATGTTAGCATTCAGTCAGCCTATTTAAATGGAGAAAAGTAGTCACTCGGCTGTTGGGTATCTGTGTGTGCACCAAACTGAACATTGACCAGAAAGAGCAAAGGAGAGAGTTGTCTGAGGAGACCAGAAAGAAAATTATAGACCAGCGTGTCAAAGGTAAAACCTACAAGACCATCTCTAAGCAGCAAAGTATAAAGTCCACTGGAGAATAGACAACTTACCTGCACATGGCCGCAAAGTTCCAGTGATGGGAACTCTTGAGGCATCAGCATACCAAGACATTTTGGACAATTTCATGCTCCCAACTTTGTGGGAACAGTTTTGGGGATGGCCCCTTCCTGTTCCAACATCACTGCCTGCACGCCAGTGCACAAAGCAAGGTCCATAAGGACATGGATGAGAGAGTTTGGGGTGGAGGAACTTGACTGGCCTGCACAGAATCCTGACCTCAACCCGATAGAACACCTTTGGGATGAAGTAGAGCGGAGACTGCGAGCCCGGCCTTCTCCTCCAACATCAGTACCTGACCTCACAAATGCTCTTCTGGAAGAATGGTCAAACATTCCCACAGACACACTCCTAAACCTTTTGAACGCCTTCCCAGGAGAGTTGAAGCTGTTATAGCTGCAAAGGGCTGGCCAACTCAATATTGAACACTACGAACTAAGACTGGGATGTCATTAAAGTTCATGTGTGCGTAAAAGTAGGCGTCCCAATACTTTTGGCAATATAGAGTGTGTGTGTGTGTATATATATATATATATATAT
>NW_017306395.1:745782-747775 GCF_000935625.1 Nanorana parkeri
ATATAGATATATATATATAGATATATATATATCTATATATATATAATTGCAAGCAGTGTAAGTACCTGGCATTAGTCTCATGCAGCCCTCCACTACAGAGATCAGACTGGTAGAGGTAGAAGCAGTGCAAGAAGCAAGTCATTTGCGCTACAGTGCAAGTAAAATGCATATAGGAGGATATAGCAGAGTGACAGAGAGATGAGCTCAGTCCTCTGCTGTTTTCTATTTCCTGTTCAGACACAGGCTGGGGGTGGGGAGGAGACATGTAAGTGCAACTAAACTGCAACAGAGAAAATACAGGTCTCCTGTCCTGATAGGCAGGGCTGTGTTTGTGGCACTGCTGTGTAAATCTCAGGGCTGGATAGACACAAATAAAAATCCTCTGGCCGGTAAAACAACTCAGCTATATGTAGATCATCCGCATATTTAGCTGTTTGCCTCCAATTTAGTTTTAACTATAGCAGTCCTTTAATTGGCCAGAGTTCTTCTGAACCTACTGAAGGTACCCAAGGTACGCATGGAAAGATTCTGAGAATGACAGGTCACATAAATGATCAGAAACTGTATGCGCAAAGACTGACCCTGGTTATTAAATAGCTCTAGAGACCCTAATGACAGCCCGATCGTCTTTATGGCAGTATATGTTTTGTGACACCGCTAATTCTTGAGATGACCGAGATCCAAAAAGACACAGACATCTGTGACCACGTGGAGAAAAACGGCAGCAAGTACACAGCTGCCAGGAGACCGTTTCCAGCTGCTGTACATCAGCAGAGCACTTCGCTCCGAGCCCCCAGAACCTGCAGGCAGCCAAAAGAAACGTTGAACGGCCTACAGAATCCGGCTCTGATAAGCCAGCTGCTCCACAAGTCATTAAATATACAATCACAACAAAATTCCCCAGATTCTCAGAAATAAAACAATAACTCCCCCAACCCAGCTTCCTGCTGCTAAGCAAGAATATAAATATCACTGTGAGGAAACCGACTGGCTGGTGGCTCCAGGTCAGTCTCTGAATAGGGGACACGTAGAATGCTCATGTGTGCTATGCTATGGTATATGTGAATTCGAACTAAGTGCTCCATGCCCTATAGCCAGTGCTGGACTGTGAATACAAACAGACCTAGTATGGAAAGAGGATCAGATATTATCTGTGTGCATAGCAATATTTTGTCAAGGTGTGTGTGAGATCTGTAGAACCGTATTCAGCTCCTTGCAGTCCTATGGGTCAGTTCTTTGGGTGACATACCTGATACACTTGAGAACCTTTTTTCCATAGAACATTTTTGGCAAGATTTTTCACCAGGGCTTTCCCCAACCCTCCCATTTGCACAGGCTTGGGACTGGCATGCAGAATGTGAAAACACATCTGCACAGCCAATTTGCACACACATACTAGAGCCAATTTACAGCCACTTGTTTGGAGTGTGAGAGAAAACCAGAGTACCTGGAGGAACCCACATAGGCTAATGGAGAACCTCCATGCAGATAGTGTCTTAGCCAAGATTCAAACAAAGCACCCCAGTGCTGCAAAGTGCTAACCAAAAGGCCACTTTGCTGTCCACCATTGAGGTATATAAACCTAGATAAAGGACTTGTCAAGATCCTTTTTTCCGTTTTTTTTTTTTTTTTCAATTAAAGGATTTTCCTTAAAAGTCTCGACTTTTTATTTATCTTTTATTTAACCTTTTAGTGAATGGGTAGGGGTACAATTACCCCTTACTCATTCAAAGGGAAAAGGGTGCATCTGGGTGCCCCTTTATTAAAGGGGTACCCCAATGCGAATAAGCTCCCTGCCTGCACCCCCACAACCAACGGCCCAGGGCTTGTGGGAAGAGGCCTTTGTCCCCATCGGCATGGGGACAAGGTGCTTTTCCAGGGGCGACCCTGGAAAAGCACCCTTCCAGTGCCAAGGGCATATGGCCTGGTATGGCGGGGGGCGCTCGCTCGTTCACCCCCCCCTCCCCCTTTCCGGCCCTACCAGGCCTATGCT
>NW_017306395.1:747875-790206 GCF_000935625.1 Nanorana parkeri
CTATCGCTTGTTTTTTCTTCTTTTTTTTTTTAATGGGGTCCCTCCTAACTTTCCTACCAGACCCAAAGGGTCTGGTATTGTTTGAGATGGGGAACCGCATGCTTTTTTTTTTTCTTTATAAATGTCACTTTTTGCTGCAGCAGGTTCTATGCATCGTACAGATCCGCCACTTTACAGGCAGTTTAAGGGGACCCCCACAGGCACGATATTTTAAGGAATTTTTTATTTCTATTGTTTCACTTTAAGCAATGTTAAAATCACTGCTGCTTTAGAAACTGTATTTTTTAAAAGTGTTTTTTTGATTGACACATGTCCCCCACGGTAGTACCCGGATCCCCATACACTTTTTATGGCAAATAACTTGCATATAAGGCTTCAAAATGGGGACATTTAATTTTCAGAGTTCTGGTCCCATAGACTTACATTGAGTTCGAAGTTCGAGTTCAAACTTTTTTCATGTTCTAAAGTTTGAACTCGGGTGTGTTCGGCCCATCACTAATATTCATAATTCTAAACAGTTCTGCCATTTAAAAACTATAGAAAAGATTCTTCTTTAATGGATTATACATTTGTAGAATGGAAAACTGAGATTCGGAAAGATAATATTGGCACCCCATACTGATCCCTTTATAAAAAAAAGAGGTATTTTATGGGTAATTGGGAACAAATTCCTTCCTTTGTATTGCTACCTGTGACTTGCTATAAAGAGTTCCTACTGGCACATTGCTGGTTATGCTGCACATCTTGTTTCCATCAGTAGCTGAGACTGCCAGGATTATCCAGTAAAGCCAGGTTTAGTGCTGGTTCAGGACTGAATGGTGATTATTAATAAGCACAGACAGTAGCATTGCACAGTGCTCACCTGCCCTCCCTTCCACCTCCCACCTCTCCAGCCATTAAACTTGACATGTTAACATATTGTTTCAGACTGATAATCCTCATGGTTTAAGGTCTATTGAGTTAATCCTGAAATCCACAGCTCCTGCAAAAATCCTTTGAACAAGTTCCAGAGCCTGAGCAAAAGAAGAAAAATAATGTGCACTGCCAAAAATAGCATTGAATCCTTCCTTGGATCAGTGTCATTCATATCCAAGCAGTCACATATGTAGCACACATGTAGCATGGAAGTCAAGCTGCATGATAAAGCCCAGCGTTATCTGAAAAAGTCATGGAGGTGAAACAATCCAGCAATGGGGCAGCAGATTCACTCTTCCTCCTATATAAACTCTTTTTTCATGCCTTGAGTGCATGCTGAGAGCAATAGAGAAACACTCCGGTTCTCTCAGCCTACAATAAAGTGTTAAGGTGCCCATACACTGTACGATTATCGTCCGATAATCCCGGGAAATCCTGCAATCGTACGATAATCGCAAAGTGTATGGAAGGCGTGCGACCGTTTCTACTGTACGATCGCACATCTTCCGTCAAACAAGCAGGCTGGAAAACCCGCCGAGAATCGTACGTGGTTAGTGGCGTGCTTGTTCGACAACTGCCGAACGGGTCGGTGTGCGCACGCGCACACTGCCCATTCAGCATTGCAGTCATCGGAAGCTTAGCCCTCAGCCGAAAGGGCTTGCGATGATCGCAAGTACAATCTGCCTGTCCAAGATGGGCAGATCATACGTTTTTTAAATTACTTTACAACCCTCGCAAGACAAAAGTCTTGTGATGGTTGTACAGTGTATGGCCACCTTTAGAAGGTATGCCTGTGGCAAACTATAAGGTGTATGCATGACTAAGGTAGAAAAGATCTCCACAATTCTCTTAATTACAATAAATGCAAAAATAAAATTGGAAAGCTGAGAAAGGGGAATAGAGGAATATACTGATTACATAATAAGCAAAAAAAGGTCACGTTGATAGCCAATGTATAAACTAAGAGCATCCAAAAAAATATAAAAATATGGAATAACTACATTAAATACCGGTAGATGCAAAAAGGAGCAGGGACAAAAGAACAGAACAGAATGATGGCACAAGACAATTACACATTCTATTATGCACCAAATAAATGCGACGCACCAATACAAGATGTCACATGCGACAATTTGCATTTCTCAACAGCTGCCATTCTTAGGTCATCTGGCCAAGTGACTCTTGTTTTGTTTACTGCAGTACAGAGGGAACTATAAGGAAATGTAAAAATATGTAACAAATAGAGTGGAAATGTATATACAGTTACAATATATTATATAAATATACACACGCCGGATGGTCATAATAATCTGGCCACTCAGTGTATATACATAGTTAGAATATGCATATAAAAATAATTGATAATATGCACTAGGAAATACAACTAATATACATAATATATACATAATACATAAACCAAATGAAATACAATAAAATAAGTAACCCAAGTAACTGTATCAAAAGAAAAAGGTCTTCTAACAAGTGTTGCATTTAACAGACAGCTTTTAGTAAAGCCAATTCCTATTAAAGACAGTCCAAATACACCAGCAGAGGACAACAAAACATAAGTCTGCCCAAGAACAAAACAAATCTGCCAATTAAATTTCAATTAAAAAGGTCAGTCATCATACACTTTACAACCCTCGCTTCTGTCTTGCGAGGGTTGTAAAGTACTTTAAAAAACGTACGATCTGCCCATCTTGGACAGACAGATCGTACTTTCGATCATCGCAAGCCCGCCCTCCTCCCCCCCCACTTCCATACACTGCACGATTCTCGTACGATCGCGGGATTTCCCGTGATTCTCCTACGAGAATCGTGCAGTGTATGGGCACCTTAACAATGAACAGAGGTGTACACTGTGTTTGCCTATGCAAATTCTGGGCCCATGTGGGTCTGTTCAAATCCAAATTACCTTTGCAATATGTGCAAGGTCAGTGCCTACAAGAGCAGGATTAGAGAGGAAAGCACCAAGCCTCAGCATATACAAGGCTTGATGGCTTTTTCTGTATTTTATTTCTTTCTTCTGTTCATTTCTGGACATTGTGGCTGAAGTCAGAAAAATAACTGTTGGGACGTAGTGACAGTAAATGATGAGAGTAGTCAGAAGACTCTCTGTAATTCAGGAAATAATAACCATCTCTCGCTCCTGTTTGGTGGTTTGTACTGTCACAAAAACAGACCCTATGCTGCCCATGAAGCCAATTAAGGTGGCCACCTCTGGTGGCACTCATGGAGGCATGGTGGAGGACAACTCTGAGGCTGGAGAGTCCATTGCGGACACTCCATTTCCAGTGCATGTTCAGCCCTGTATATGTTTAGCCCCCAGGCCGCACAGTATCATTGGTTGTTATGGTGCTGGTGGCCACCTGCACCATTACTACAAATGATGCTCTACTGCCAAGCCAACTGCTTCCTAGCAACCATTGATGCTGTGCAGGCAAACACTAGCATCCTAGCAACCAATGATGCTGTGCAACTGGCCACCTGAATCCTAACAACTAAGGGCCAGTCACCTGCATCCTAGCAACCAAGGAAGGTGTGCGGCCAGCCACCTGCATCCTAACAACCAAGGACACTGTGAGGCCAGCCACCTGTACTAACAACTAAGGACACTGTACAGCCAGCCACCTGCAACCAAGAACACTGTGGGGCCAGCCACCTGTACTAACAACTAAGGACACTGTGCAGCCAGCCACCTGCAACCAAGGAGCCTGTGGGGTGAGCCACCTGCATCCAAGCAACCAAGGATGTTGTGTAGCCCGCCACCTGTACTAGCAACCAAGGACATTGTGTGGCCACTGGCCAGCCACCTGCATCCAAGCAACTGAGGATGCTGTGTGGCCAGCAACCTGCATTCTAACAATCAAGGACAATGTGCAGCCAAACACTAGCGTCCTTCCAATTAAATCAAGAATGGGTGCAGCATGTACAGAAGGGCATCATTATTCACATGTACCTAGAACAGCATAATATCTAAATATGTTCCTGTCTCAATATGTGGGAATGTGGCTAGGGAAAATATGAGGTTGGTGAAAATGATATATTGTAAATTGCTATAGGAACTGATAACAAAATGGAACAATGAAATCCTCCAGGGTGCAATCCTCACACTAGGGCAAATCTAAATATTCATAGCCTGATCTGTGATACAGGTCTTCCAACTCTGCAGGAAAAGCAGGCTTTGTTGTTTCAAAACAGAAATTCCATCAAGAATCTTTCCAAAGCTTCAATAGACATAAAAACATCATATACGATAGGAAAGAAAAGATAGAAGATAATCAGCTCTTCTTTCAGACCTACTTATATGACCTAATGTAAGTTGATTAGCTCTGAAAAAACTCTGATCAAGTCAATATTGTGACATAAAATAAATAAAATGTGCAGATCAAGAATGGGAGCTGGATAACAAAGTGAAAACATTCCAATATTGACTGAATATTATTCAGGGATGATGATATAACGGATTAAGAATAAAAGAGATTACACACATGAACAGAAAAGGGAATAGAGTAGTGTATATACTATATACAAGTACAGAAAAAAGGAAAGCAAAAAGGACAAGCAATGGACTAATAGAGAATATCATGTTAAGTACTGACTGTTGAGCTCCAGCCAAAACAGAGGACACAAATTGCAATAACAACTAGGCCAGCCTTTCTCAACCAGGGTTCCGTGGCACTCCGGGTGCCCTCTGGCTTCCTCAAGTGTGACTCAACATTTTCTGATGGAAGGACTATCAAAATGGGGAACTTTGATGTAAAAGGGGGATTCCAATATGAAAGGGGGGCTTCTGATGAGAAGGGAGCCTACTGATGTAAAGGGAGACTCTGATGTGAAAGGGGGGAAATACTGATGTGTAAACGGGGGACTCTGATATGAATGTAGGCTCCTTATTTGAAGGGAGGACTTTGATGCAAAGGGAGGAACCCAACTTTTTTTGTTTGTTTTTGTGTGGGGTTCCCTCTTACATTTTAGTCCGGGATGCCTTGAGATTTTGCATATTTTTTAAGGATGAGTGAAAAAAGGTTGACAGACGCTGAACCACACAGATGTTCTAATCCTTTCATTTAATAATAAAAGTGTTTTTTTCTGCTATCTGTTCCCTGTTGGAAGGATTTTTCCACAATTCCTGTTCCCAGGAACACAACAGAAAGTAAGGAGACATTATCCCAGTGGGGTCCCAGATGACAATATCAACAATCTGACAGAGGTTTTTAGAACGTTTTGCCTAAATTTTACCACATAAAAGCTAAATCCTCACAAATCATTAAGGCCGGATTCTCAAAGTAGCCTTGTGGTTATGCATGTTGAGGTGTTAACCTTGTGGTTATGCATGTTGAGGTGCTGCGGTGCTTAATGCAATGCATATTAACTCACCGTGAAGATGTTCCTGAGACTACAACTAAAGGTGCCCATACACTGATCAAATTTCGACCTTTTTTTTAATGTACCGGCCAAAATTCGCACAGTATGTAGGGCTGTCGGGTCCCTTCCAGCAGGCATTCCTCAATCAGCTGCGATCAGAGCCGGCAGCCAATGAGCTGCCCGCTCTGATCGGGTATTCTGACATGTGCCGCCGCCACCTGTCAGAATACAATGCAAACAGCGGCAATTCCTCGTTTGTGTTGTGAGGGAATCATGTCAATTTTTTTCGTTCAGCCCACGGGTTGAATGAAAAAAATTGAGAGGTGTATGGCCAGCCTTAGGCTGACATTGCTGACCTTCCCTTATGAATATAGTGACTGCCTAGCCATGGCACTGACCCTCTAGCTTCTACACTTTGAGTCTCTAACCAAGAACAAGTATACAGATAAGGATTCCTGACTTTCCTGATCAGTATAAATGTTCCAAGGCAGTGCGTAGCAAAGTATAAAAGCGTAAAGGGACCTTGTCAGGTTATTAATAAAAATATAAATAAACATTTCCTTAAAAAAACAAGCTCTTATAGTCATCTTCAGTGGCCCATGTCTCTTACCTTCTCTCCATTTTAAACTTCCTGTGTCCAGTGAGGAGAGATCTTGCCCTGGGTTCAGTTCACTTAAACAGTTGCTGAATCCAGTCAGAAATCTGGGTTTGGCCAAACATCCAAGAGAACCAATCCCAGGGATGCCTGTATCCCAGCAACCAGTGATGCTGTGCAACCTTTACAGTGTCATTGGTTGTTAGGATGCTAGCGGCAAGGCTGCACAGCACCATTGGTTGTCATGGTGCACTCGCCTGCATCCTAACAACCAATGACACTGTGGGGATCAGCAACCAGTCAAACAATGACACTGTGTTGGCTGCACAGCATCATTGGTTGCTAGGACACAGACAGAGGTTTGGCAGGCCAGTTTGCCCATTCGCCACACAGCTTATGGTCAACCCGAACTTAAAGCTCATCCCTACCTGTGTCTTCCACCACGTGCTATGGTTCCATTGTACAACCTCTATCTCATTGCGGTAAAGCAGAGAACCACAGTGTACAGTGGGGGCAAACACAGGCATCCAATATTCCAGGAAGTGCTGAACGCTGAAGCTACTGACAGAGGCTGCAAAGCTGGAATGGAGGGCAGGTAGGACACATGGGCCACCGGCAAGGTGAGTATAATGCATCTTCATTTGACAGGACAGTTTCAAGTTGATTTTTTTTATTTTGTAATGCCCAGCTTTAATGCCCAGATAGCATTAAAGGTAGGTCACCTTCTCTAACTCTCTTTCTGAGCAAATTTATATTTGTATTTCAAAATGACTGCACCGAGACAATGCTCAGTAAGGATTCCCAGACTCAAAAGTTTTTTGATGTATGGGAATCATTTATTGACTCTTTAACCACTATCACAAAGGAAAATGTATTGAATATTTTATTCTGACACCGTGGTATACTGAGAGGATGCTTTCTAATAATCCCCCGATAATTATAGCTGAATGGAAGGAAAGGGCCCTGGTCCATTTTGAGGTCGGTCACTGCAAAACAAAATGCAGTTTCTCTTTTTTCTTTTCATTTCTTTTTTTGTTGTTTATTTCTGTTACTGTGCTTATCTATGCAGTGAACTTGGAACGTGGATATATGTCCTGCTGTATACTTTAGATGTTATTTTTGTTGATGTGTCTTGGTTTTTGTCTTTAATAAAAAAAGAATAAAGGTAAAGGTAGGTCAGTGATGGCAGCACCTTTATTAGGGCTCATGCACAGGGGTCTATTGAGTATACTCATAATTTTGCTGGATCTTGTTGCCAGAAAAATGCAGCGAACATAATGCATGTAGTTGCATGTACAGTACTTGCATTAATGTGTGTAAACATGTGCACAGAGCTTAGAAGAGTATCAATTATTTTTTCTTTTTTTACAACTTGAATAGATTTACACATGTGCACACATATGCATGTACACATAAATTACACGAAAATACTCATCTTGAACACAGAATTTTTTTTCATCACTAAACGCTGCTTTAGATTATGGCGCTAAACACTGCCATGTCTGTAGACATATACACATACAGCTGCAATTCAAATCTGGAGGGAAAAAAATGCCTTACGGATCTGAAAGCAGTGTTTTTTGCACCCTTGTCCATTGCCCTGCCCTAGGACTATCAACATTTACATGACGATGAGGGCATTAAAATAAAAAAAGAAAGGATTAGCTGGATATGAAGGCTGCACTGTTTATATCGCTTATTTATCACTGAGCCATTTGCTATGTTATTTTAGAAAGTGGCACTTGCAGAAAAACAAATCTGAGAAGATAATCGGGGCAATTACTAAGAAAACTATTCAAGCAAAGGATTGTGAGCAATGTAAAGAAAGCGCCATCAGCTGTGTCTTATTAAACAACCGCTTCTCATCACTTGTGTGCAAATATTTAGCGAGAGGCTTCTGCTACCCACACTGCCAGAGACTGTGTATAAATATTGTGTAAGAGGGATGTATGTTCTATCTCACAGTCATGAGTGAGCTCAGCAATGCGTCTACTCTACAGAGAAAATACTTCCCAACTGCATCCAAGATTGTCACAGCAGAGACAGTACCCGATTGTTGTACAGATCAGGAGTACCGGATTACTACATTGTGGAAAGTAAGATAGATCTTTAAAAAAAATAATTGGGGAGCTCAGACAATTGGAAAGTTGTTTCAAGGGATCTGTATTCTAAGAAAAGGTTATGTTTGCTGTGATTAGGTCAAGTGTTACCCACCCAAAGCTTGGCAGTCTTGACCTTCTGCCAGCCTTGACGCCACACCGCGCAGTTTATCAGCTGGGAACTCTGACTCCGGAAAAGGCGACTGGACTTGGAGCCAGAAACACAGATTAGGAGTTTGTACAGACAAATCAACCTGTTTCTATTTTAACTCATTTTTGGTTTGATTTTTATAAAAGCTTTAATAGACCCTAAGAAACCCAAAAGAAAATGGTACTTTATGTTTGAAAACCCCTGCGAGGGAACACCTGTGTGGACTTTTCTTTTGAGTTGTGCGTTAATAAAAGTGGGCAAAGAAGCCCTTAAGAAGTGAGAAGCGAGTGGCGGTGTCCTTAATGTGCTACCGTTTGGAGCTAATCCTCACAAAATATATATATAATGACTTCTGCTTCCTGTTCAAAATGAATCAGATGTTAAGTATTTTTATAATCACAGGCAAATACACAGCAAATGATCTGAGCTCAGTGCATAATAGAATCTCACATGACAGAGTTAGTAAAACATACATATCAACTGTGTTATTTCTACAACAGAAATTAAATACAACACGACACGAAAGAATAAGATAACATACGCTTGCATAGGCTTTTGTAAATGCAATAAAGAGTCGAGCTGACATTTACCCTGGTAACTGAAAAACTGTGATAACAAAATGGTCAAACTCCCTGTTATGAAATGGTTAAAACAGTGAGGTTTGATCGCCTCCTGGTGGCTCATCATCTCACAGTACATTATAATAGCAAACCACTGTTTCACAAACCTCTGTATGTGAACAAAATACAGGGAAAAAATACAAACACAAAATGCATACAACAAAAATACAAATACATAACACAGAAAACAAAATACAAACACAAAATACAGGGAAAAAAATACAAACACAAAATACAGAGAACAAAATACAAACGCAATGTACAGAAAATATAATACAAACATTAAATACAGAAAATAAAACACAAATACATAATACAGAAAACAAAATATAAACATAAAGTACAGAAAATATAATACAAAGACAAAGTACAGAAAACACCATGATCTACTCCACAAGGTATAAAGTACGTTTTTCTAATGTCTTGCTAAAAACACTCATCTGGTAAATTAGGGTAGTTGGTAACCCCGAATGCAACATGTGTGTTTAGTCAAGTCCAGCATATACATACCATACAGCTATTGACTTCTATGGGGAGCTGTACGCAGAAATACACCAGACCTTACACTTAATGGCCACAACGGCCGTGTACAAGAGCCCTTATTCAAGTTGCCACCTTTTTAGGAAAAAATGGCCTTAAATAGGCTTATATGAGCTGGCAGCATTTCTACTTATCAAGGGAACAATATGACCAATAATATATATATACAGGATATGTCTGCTATAGGCTCTTCTGTACCTAATAGTATATCCAGCCCTGGTCAGCACACTGAGCCAGTCATAGCTCTACTGCTGTGTATGGTGCTGTCAGTCTATGACAGGGATGTCCAAACTCCGGCCCTCCAGCTGTGGTGAAACTACAAATCCCATGAAGCATTTCTCTCCGGGAGTCATGTCTGTGGCTGTGAGAATCTTGCAAAGCCTCATGGGATTCGTAGTTCCACCACAGCTGGAGGGCCGCAGTTTGGACATCCCTGGTCTATGAGCATGCCTACAGAAGGAAAGAGCATAGGGACGGCCTCATTAAGGTGCTGCTGATCCTTCATTTCCCAGTTAGTGGCTGGGGGGGCAGGACCTTAATAAAAATTATACCGATTAAAGCTCAACTTAACCATAAAGAAATGAGGGCCAGGTGTTTAAAAATTAAAGTCTCAATATTCACCTTCTCTCTGAGTGTGTCCCCTAAAACTTACCACTCCCTAATCTCTTACATGTTGAAGGACACCCAGTGTCATCTAACCGACTTTCTTTGAGCTCAGGCCGCCATGGGCACACACTCTGGGGTAGGGTTGCCACCTTTTCTTCAAGCGAAACCCGAACACTCCAGCGACGCACGGATATTGTTTTGGGAGAATGAGTCGTGACTTATTCATATGTAAATATCACAATTGAGACTATTTTTAGTGGGTGGCCAGTAGCCCCTATCTTAATTTTGGTTGCCCCTGTCTGCCTAACATCTTGTGTCCGGGTTTCTGCTGCCATGAAACCCGGACACAGCATTCAAAACCCGGACTGTCCGGGTGAATCCTGGACAGGTGGCAACCCTACTCTGGGGTCATGGCATAATGCCAGCTTGTGCTCACTGTACTCCTGCACTGCGCAGCACTCACATGTAATTGGATAAGCACCCCACTGTACACCACAGTAAGGACCACCACCACTGGAGGACAAGGGGATGGACACATGATGTCAGCAGACTGGCCAGAAGACTGCACTGAAAAAGTACATATTAAGGGATCTGAAAAAAGAAAATGGTGGGGTGGCGCCAGTAATAAAAAAAACTTGCAGTTGGCCTAACCCCACGCTACAAGCGTGAACTGCTCATTTTAGTCTAGAATCTCAAAAATAAAAAAAACATACTTTCCTTTTTCTCTGACCTGTCTGGCTGCTAGACTGGTCCCTGCAGCCTCTTCTCTCCTTCGCTATGGCAGTCTAAGCCCTGCTGACATCATCACAGCTAATGCATGTCCATTTGCCTGCATTTGATGTGAGGATGCCAAAGGACATACCATAGTTGGTGCAGAGGTAGAGAGAGGTGAGTGCTCACTGCCACAGGACAAGGGATCAGGGGAGTATATCTTCTGAATGCCGGCCCCTAGACCAAAACAAGCAGTTAACCCTTGAAGTTAACTGGGGTTCTTCTTTAACAGCACTAGTAGTCAGTCAGTGTAAATCGTATGAATTTTGATGTACGGAAACGCCACCAACCTTGCGAAAATCGTACGATCGACCGAAGTTTTCTAACCTGCTGGTTAGTCAAAAGTCGTACGATTTTACAGTATTTGCGGTTGTACACTGCCCATCAACCTTACGAATATAGGACGAAAACGCGATCGTTTACGAAAATCGGCCGATATTCGTAAGGTGGATGGGCACCTTAAAGGTGCATATACACCAGCCGTTTATCGTACGATAATCGCGGGGAATCCTGCGATCGTACGATAATTGGAAGGCGTGCGACCGTTTCTACTGAACAGTGTGTGCAAGTCCGGCTCCCAAGATCAAAAACCTGTTCCGTGTGATCATAAAGGATATGGGGAAACTGGATACTGATAAAGTAACACTTCAGGTAATGCTTTAAATATGAAAATGCATTACTGTTATTAAACCTCTTAACCAACTTGCTGTATCTTGTGGCCCTTTAAGCCCCATTTACACCATATCTGTTGCATTGTGTTACTATCTGTTTTTTAATGGATGGTAATGCAAGGGCAAAGAAACATGAATGCGTGTGAATGGGACAGTCGTGTTGCGTTGCCATACCTTGCACTGAAAAAAAAGTAGAGCATGCTCTATCTTTTTTAGCGCAACGGTCACAAATGCGTGCTAACTCAGCACAACACATTGAAAGCTATTGATAGTAGCTATTATTAGCCACAGGGCATGTTACTTCGCATAAAGCTTGCAAGAAAAAAGCGACAGGACGTAACTTATTGGAAGGAATTTCAGAAGGTACAATCACAAGTCTGTGGACCCTCCGGTGACCTACATGTATCTTCCAAATTTGCTGTAAATGGTTATAATATTGACATTTTAATTATGGGTAGAATCACCGGCTGACTTTTATTCTGAATATTCCTAGGATTTCAATGGTGAGAACACACACACATGGTAACTCTTGCCTCTGCTCTGCTTCTACCCTGAAGCCCAATTGAACTTTCAGTTTAAAGGAGAACTATGAGGTGAGTGCTTTTCACTCACCTCATAGTTCTAGCCGACCTGTGACAATGAGACTGTCACAGGTCGGCTCAGTAGATCGGGAGGTGAGCGAACACATACCGGCGTTCGCTCACTTCTCGATCCTGTCACGGCTCTCTGCCGTGACAGGGGGAGGGGCTGGATTCCCCTCTCCCCGCTCCGATCTGCCAGCGCTGACTGGCGGAACGGACGGGGGAGGGGGCGGGTACAGCTGGCTCTGCCTCTAGATAGGCAGAGCCAGCTGTCACTCACGCAGCTGGGCGGATCCAGACATAATTGTCGGGATCTGCTTCAGCTGGGGCGTCTCAGTATACCGCGAGTTGTAGCTCGCGGTATACTGAGCTTAGGGTGACGGGAGGACGCTAGTTTGTGTCCTCCCGTTACCCTAAGGAGAACTATGGGGAAAAGCCCTAACCCCATAGTTCTCCTTTAAATCTTCTAAATACATTCCAGATATATAAAAACAAAAGGTGTGCCATGTCTTACAGATTGCTTTGTTTCTAAAGCAGCCACAGAGGAGAAAAGCCGTCCTAATTCACTTCTCCCAATAATATCTGAAGAACATTTGACCAGAAGAGAAAATTAGAACATTCGATTTTGCCCCATTCTCACAACAGTTGGTTAATTCGCACAGAATGAGTGTTCATTTAACATGCAGTTTTGCTGGATGAATAGCTATGTTAATTGTTTTCTTCAATAGACCCCTATATGCTCTATGTCACCTCGATACAAATAGAAGAAAATAATATGTTCCATATTTCTTTTTTTTTTTTGTAAACTCTTAATTTAAAGCACTGAAGCACCTGTCATAGCCCCTATAGAAGGACTCACATACAAGAAACTGTGGTCCCCTCCATGAGAAGTCGTTGAGGTAACTCTGCTTCTTAAGAAGCATTTTCAACAAGCAGAGAAAAGCTTCCTCCCCCCTGTCAGGAGTCCATGCAGCTTGAATGGTTCTCTGGCACATTCTTTGGAAGAAGAAGGAAGATGAAAGCTCAGCAAAGAGCCAGGGGGGACATCCTTTCTCTATGAAACACAGATGGAAATGAGAAAAAAAAATCCCTTTAAACTGAAGCCAGATCCTGATATTCAACAAATGCAGTAAGTGTAAAGAGAGGACAGGGGTCACTGGCTGCCTCCCCGATAGAATATTGCTGACATGCAGATAATGACAGACCACAAGTGTGCATTGCTCACATGAAAGCTATGCATGCTGGGAGGGAAAAAAACGCTTTATCCAAATCCTGATGAAGTTTGTAACGGGTCCCACATAGTCAGCAGGAAAAAATGTCCTTTCTCTATTTGTATTCATCACTTGACTGCGAGCAGAGTTTTGAAGACTGTAATAAGAACCTGTAAAGGTTAAAGTTCCTTTTTATATCCACACGAACAATCAAAATAACATGTATTATTGTATTTCAAATATAATTTCTAATATATGTGTATATTATTTGTACATGTGAAATCCACATTTATTACATACTAATGTGTGCCCATGGATGGAGAGAGTTATTTTGAGTGAGTGCAGGTCTCTCTAAAAAACCCATTATGACTCTATAGAGTAGCTTCAAATTCTTCCCTGGTCTTCCTGTGACCAATACCAAATTTAAAGCAAAACTCCAGCCCAAAATAGCAAGATAACAATGAATAGCCCATTAAAAGGTAAAATAAACCAGCTTTTGGTGCAGCTTTTTACTGCAGTACTTTTGTCTGCCACTAGATGTCCTTAGTCCAGCTCATGTACATCAGTTCAGTATCATTCAACCCATTTCCTCTGAGCCCAGGTCATCCTGGACCTGCCCCCAGCCCGTGACTGGACAGTGAAAGGAGAAGCAGCACAGTAATGACCTCATCTCTCTCTTAGTCTGCTCTCCCCACCTATTAGCATGTTTCTTCTCAGCACATGAACTGATTGCCTATTTGTACTGCTTCTTCCTCTCACACTCCAGCCCTGCTGTACAGGGACTGCGATATGCAAATACCAGTTCAAATTTAGGAACTTACCCTGTTTGCATTTTTAAAAAAAAGACATTTTAGTGATTACAGAGCTGCTTTAATCTATATGTTATATTTGCCTAAAGTTCAGCTTTAAATCTCAACTCCGGGCACAATACACTTAATGCAGACCCTGTGCTCACCTGCCATAATAAGATCTCCCTCCTTCTCTCCATGAATCTTAAGTATACCTGTGGGAGGAGGTCTAGCACCTGCTGAACCTCTATTGCCACCCCTCTCATAGACCTCAGGGCTGTGGTCGCATCTCTGTCCCCCTCTCCTTCTTGCAAATCTTGCGATTGCCCAGGAGGAGAGGATTCAATGGTGGTGGAGGATGCATGTTGAAGAATGGGGACTGTTGTAAGTTATGAGGCATTTATATGGTTGATGTATTTGGGGTGTATCTGGATGTATGCTTATGTGTTGAAGAAGAGGCAGAACATGCATGAATATCTTGTTTGATGGAGGATAGAAGGGTGAAGGTGAGAGTAGTAGATCAGAGCTGCTATTCCTGCCATGTGATGATAGTACTAAGCAAAGATGGAATAACGTAGAATGGGGACTATTGTAATGGTCAGCAACAAAGGCCACCAATACCTTGCTGGTCACCAATTTTATTGGGGGTCATTGGCAAAAAGTCACCATGGTCATTAGGAAAAGCCCCTCATTTCATTTGTGGCCTCATTACAATAGCGATAGGTGGCAAAGGCCCCCATGACTTCTGCAGCTGCCGGTCTAGTTGTCTCAAATTTTTGATGCTCCAATTCAAAAACCAACTATCCTGAAATCTATTAGCTCAGGAAATTCCTCAGCCTTGGAAATGTTTAGGGAACACAAGCACTGCCATAATGATGTTAATAAAGCTTACCATTAATATTACTATTATTTTTATTTACATTTTTTATGTAGATGTTTTTTTCTTTACTGGGGACTTCAATCAAATTCCTTCTCTTCATAAGTAAAAATATGGATTATGACCATTAAAAAAGGACCTCTACTGTTTCTGTTAGTTATTGGTCTGTCACAAATGAGTAATCACTGAAAGTGATTGTTATAGCTTTAGAAAAAGTCAGGCCACCAGATGGGTGAGAATGAGGGATCGGTTAGGTAGCAAAGCTGTGAACAGTAACAGATTGGAGCTTGTTGAGTTATACAATTTCTATAAGCTATCAGTCGATTTTATTCTCTTCATAAACATTACAATATGTTATCTCTGGCACGAGTGTATTGTCTCTGAATATGTTTTTAAAAGCCAGAACTCCCCTTTTTAGTGTCTCTAGGAGCTGCTGTGTACTGTTTCTGATATGTTTTAAGTAAACCTGTTGTAGATAAGGAAAATAAAACAGGTTACATAACAGTAGGCTCCATGAGATCAGTACATACCATACTGATGTTCAAACTTTCTTTCAGATCGCCCTGGGAGCCCATGAAACTGATATGAAAAGACTGAACTCCAGTCAAACATATTGCAAGAGGTGCTGGGAATTTTCAAACTTGTATGTTCAGTCAGTTGAAGAAAAAACTTTAAACAAGCTTAAAGGGACACTAAATTCAGGGGTTCCATCTTATACATTCAAGCACCTTAATTATTAATTATTCCTTCTGGAGGGGGGGCTACTTTTGTTTCCCATGGTCCCTGTGTGTGTTGTAGAGTAGTCACCGCTCCAAGATCACTCCTGTGATAGACTATAACTTCAATACAAATTAGTAAACTAAACACGAGATTGTAGTCCATCACAGGAGTGATCTTGGAGCGGTGACTACTTTACAACACACACAGGGACCATGGGGAACACACCTATCCACCCTCCAGAAGGAAGGACAGTGTCAGCACCAATTCAGAGATGATTTGAGGATCTACAGCCGAGTGATACACAAATAAGATACATTTTTGTTAACACTTTAGGTGATGCACAAATAAGATACAGTATTGTTAATAGTTAAGGTGCTTGAATTTGTAAGATTTAACTCCTGAGTTTAGTG
Source organism: Nanorana parkeri (assembly GCF_000935625.1). Taxonomy (NCBI): domain Eukaryota; kingdom Metazoa; phylum Chordata; class Amphibia; order Anura; family Dicroglossidae; genus Nanorana; species Nanorana parkeri. Next base: position 763,799 of record NW_017306395.1, read on the forward strand.
TCACTTTAATAGCTCTGGTGATGGGGTTCCCACATAGGAAGGCTTCCCCCAATGAGTACCAGACAGTAGTTTGAACTATAGAAATACAGAACCAAAAACCACATCAAAAACAGATATACTGTAGGAGTCCAACATAACTTTTATTATTGCAAATGGGTCTCATAGACAAGATGCTCCCCCTTCATCGTTGTTGAACACAGGAGCAAAACTTGAATGGGCTCAGAGGAGGACAGGGCCCATCTATATAAGATTGCAATGGTTGCTACTCGGCAACTATTACATTTATAATCCACAAGGAAAATTTCATTCTGGCCCAAATATAGATATGTTTGGTCACAGTCCCTTCAAGTTTTGATCCTGTGTTGAGCCCGTAATGAAGGGGGGAAGTTGGCCCACAACATGCATTGGATGTTTTTATGTGACCCATTCACCAATAATAAAACTTACCTTGCACTCTATTATCTGTGTTTGGTCTGGTGCTCATTTCTGTATTTCTATGTCATGAAAAGACTAATTTTCAAGCAGTGAAGGACAGGCATTGTGCTTGAACATCCTATCCATATGTAAAGTGTTGCCACACACTGGAGCTGCAAAACCACAGAAAGTATGTGGTATTCAAACCTGCAGGAGCTTTATAGGTGTACCAAGTGCAAGAGAGGGTGGGCATGGGTGGACAACTCCGTCCCTGCAACTGTTGTGACTCTCCGGCCCTCCAGCAAGACTGACAGTTACAGGCATGACTCTCAGAGGTGGAGGGAGACATGTTGGGATTTGTAAAAAAAAAAATGACAGAGACCAATAAAATATTTGCAATTTTCTAACTAAAAGGTGTAATCTAACAGGGCAGCTGATTCAAACCAGTGAAAACATATTGCTTTTTTAATGCCCTCTTTTTACTGACAAGCACATCCATACTGCAATTAGGGTTATGAGCAAATACCATGCACAATACCTCGCCGCAGGCTCTGCTGGTCCTTATTAAACAAACGACTCCCATTTAAATATTAATTTAATCTTTTTGAGACATGAAAAAATAATTATCTTTGAATTAAGAATCTCCAGTTTCTCTCACCATGAGGTTAACAGTTTTTTTGGCAAAAAGTTATTTCCTTTTCGTTTAGTCCCTGTGTTGGTGTATTAGGCTGTATTATCTGACGTCAGGAGTAATCCAGGTGATACAGTTTACCAGACTACTGTTTCCCTTCCACATCTGGTAACTGACATTCTTCATTGCAGATCCACAGTTTGATCCATAGAGGGCAGTCAAGCATCGCTTTTCTCCAAAGCATGCAGTTCCCACATTAGTCCAATAGATGTCAGAGCAACCCCTTCAGTGCAGTTGATCATGCAGAAAGGAAAATATACATGGATGCGTCCGTCGCCTTGCTACCTTTCCCATAGGAAAGCTCTGTTTGAAAGCAACTGTGCCAATTTTTGGTTGTAGGGCCGATAGTAGTCCACAAGAAGCTGTCTGGTTTGAGGGAGCATGGGTCCCAGGCTGCAGTCCTCTGGGCGGCGGCTATTCGACGCTTTTTTATGGCTCATAGAAGCCTCCTGTTCATTATTTAAAGCTCCTGCAAATATTAGGAAAATACTATTAGCCACAACACTGAAAACTGATACATGTCCAGATATACTGAAAATAAAGGTATCATAATGTTATACGAGTTCATGTATATCTAATCAAGTTTTGGATAAAGTAGGGAATAGTTAGAGCCGCTATAAATTTTTATTCTCCCACTGGGGACATTTTCCCTCACTTCCTGTCCTGGGGACAAAACCGGAAGTGAGAGGAATGCTTTCCATAGTAAAGAGAATTTCCCTCGGCCAGCTATCATGGATTTTCAAAGTTTTTTATTGGTTTCCATATTTATAGACATCAAGGCACATATAGTAACAGAAAAAGTGACAAAACGGTTATATAGTTATCCAGCATATGTGTCAAAATAATAACAACATAACATAGCGATCGATCATCTTACAGTGCCAACAGCGAAGTAGTGCTGTATCTGTCTAAATCGAAAAACATTTCAATCTCCGGCATATGTAAAGTATTTAAGCAGCTATCATGGAGGCATCTGCCTTCAGTAGAAGATTTCCTTCTACTCCTGTTCTGGTGACAACTGAAAATTGTCGGCTTACCCATTACTTTCCTATCCCAGTGACAATGGTCACTATGAAAAAAGGTGAGTTTCACCTGTGGAAACAAAGACAGCAATACAAACCTAGGGGGGCAGATGGGTGGCGTTGGGTTCCCAAAGCTGATATGTTGCTACCTGTTGGTAATGTGACAGTAAGCTTCTTTGGACTGCAACTGGGGAAAAAGAGGAGGACTGGAATGCAAGTGTTGAATCCAACGATAAGTTTATTCCAACAAATAGTTCAAATCGATAAGAACTAGATCGTCCTATTTGTACAGACGCCGGTGTGATGCTCCAGTCCTTATCTCTTTCTGCAGCATTGCAAGCCCAACAGGGGTATAACATAAAAAGTTTTTTCGTTAGATATATTTTAAGGCAAGAGATACTGTATATATATTGCCAAAAGTATTGGGACACCCCTCCAAATCATTGGATTCAGGTGTTCCAATCACCTCCATGGCCACAGGTGTATAAAATCAAGCACCTCGGCATGCAGACGCTTCTACAAACATTTGTGAAAGAATGGGTCGCTCTCAGGAGCTCAGTGACTACAAGCGTGCTACCATGATAGGCTGCCACCTGTGCAATAAGTCCATCCGTGACATTTCCTTGCTACTAAATATTCCACGGTCAACTGTTAGTGGTATTATAACAAAGTGGAAGCAACTGGGAACAACAGCATCTCACGTAGTGGTAGGCCACGTAAAATGACAGAGCGGGATCAGCGCATGCTGAAGCGCACAGTGCGCAGAAGTCCACAACTGTCTGCAGAGTCAATCACTACAGACCTCCAAACTTCATGTGGCCTTCAGATTGTCACAACAACAGTGCGTAGAGAGCTTCATGGAATGGTTTTCCATGGCCGAGAAGCTGCATCCAAGCCTTACATCACCAACTGCAATGCAAAGCGTCGGATGCAGTGGTGTAAAGCACGCCCCCACTGGACCCTAGAGAAGTGGAGACGTGTTCTCTGGAGTGAGGAATCACGCTTATCTGTCTGGCAATCCGATGGACGTGTCTGGGTTTGGCGGTTGCCAGAAGAACGATACTTGTCTGACTGCATTGTGCCAAGTGTAAAGTTTGGTGGAGGGGGGATTATGGTGTGGGGTTGTGTTTCAGGGTTTGGGCTTGGCCCCTTAGTTCCAGTGAAGGGAACTCTTAAGACATCAGCATACCAAGATATTTTGGACATTTTCATGCTCCCAACTTTGTGGGAACAGTTTGGTATATACATACACTCACACTAGAGTCTAGCGAATTAAGCCTTTAGCCTATTTGTCCAGACCCATGGTTGGTTCACATAACAGCAAAACAGATTAATTTGCACTTCAGTTAGCATGAAGAATATATGATTCTTTTCACTTTTTACTTTCAGTCAATAGTAGAAAAAGAATGAATAACTTGTACAAGATGCTTATTTGTTGAAAATTGATACTTACCCATCAATACTCCCTTGTTGCCTATCCACTCTGTTGGGGCCCTTGTTCCATTACTCTAACGGAACAGGGCGCGGACCTAAGGGGCCAATATCTTGGCAATTGTTTCTTACCTTGCAGCATTTATATCACTATGAACCAGGAGAGCTGGAAAAAAGATACCTGGGGGTAACAAGGAGCTGGGACTGTATATATTAGCCCTAATCCCGGCAGTATTACATTCATTAAGCATGAAAAAAAAAATAGAAATCTAGATAGATGGAGTAAAAGCAAGTAACAGCAGCTATCATCTAAACCCTAAATGCATGAGTCATGCTTATCTGAAGGAAAAGATTTCTCTACAGACTTCAGACTGTTGTCTAGCACTGCATTTTCATTATCTGTTGCTATAGCAATGAAGGAGGAAGTCAATCAGATAAAGATAACAGGCGCCCACCGCATGGTGAGAATAATGAACTCCTCACTATATGTACATCCGGACAGATCATCGATACTTTCCAGTCTTTACGCAGTACAGGTAATTTGAAATCAAATATGTAAATCGTTTTAAAGCAAAAGTTTTCCTTTTTCCCATAACAACCAGATTCTTCCTTTCAGTTTCTAAGCTGCACCAAGAAAATGGTAATGGGAAATTGGTTGTTAGGGGCAACAAGGAAAAACAAAGATTCCTTTTCACATTGTCTTAAAGAGGATCTTTGTTGCCTATGTCAGCTGCCTTTCTCTTTTCACAGGCACTGCAACATAGAAGATTGGTTCATTCAGTTAAAGCAGAAGTAAACCGTTTTTGCCCAGTGCATACGTCCACATTAGGGCACACTTAACTTAAAAGTGTGCCCTTCTCCAGTGCTGTCTGATGGACCTTCAGTCCTTAGCTTTATCATTTGCCGCCATCAACTCTGCTACTGACACTTCCAGGTTCTCAGGAGTGCTCTTCTGTCATTAGGTGACCACTGATGATGTAATTCCAGTGCATGCATGCAGGAGTTACATCCTCCCTGACAACCGACCCATTCACAGCATCTTATAGAATGTGTAAGCCTGCGTTCATTTCTCAAGTGCATCCATCAACACTTTTTACATCACCCAAGTGAAAAATGAGAGGCTGATTTTTGTATGAATATATACTTCCCTTACCTGAAAACATACTCAGAAAAAAAAATGCATGCAAATATTTCCAAGTAAAAAAGTGTATGATATAGTAAATACATTTAGCAGATGTGTGAAAACCTTTCATGTATCAGGTCCAAAATTGTCAACTTCTAACCCCACTATAAATAACCAAATCCCTTTCTAAGGATTACCAGAGATCAAAGAAAGCAGACTGCAGTATTTGTGAGAGGATGTCTGTACATACCGAGACCGAGGAACTGGTACACAAGTCTCATGCTCTGTTTGGGGTTGACTGCGTGATCTTCCAGCCGGAGTATGAGAAAGTGATCGGGGTTGAAGACGGTCAGCCAGTCCCACAGATATACCACATAAAGACCAACATGGAGCCGCACCTAGACAAACAGGATACAAATTGAATGCATTAGAAATATAAGAAAGTGTGCCTTATTGAGCTGTAGTGGGTAAAACATTTGTTTTGATTGCTGTGTGTGTCCTTGTAGAATAGATTTTTTCTCTCTTCTAATTCTAATGATGGTGGTCACAGGTACTGAAGCAAGCAGACATCTTCCTAACAAGACACAAACATCTCTCTCAAATTGATTTTTAAATGATAAGTACACTTATCACTGTTCTCCTCTCCCTCTGTCAAGTATTATTTAGATAGTTTATGCTCCCCTCCAGTGACAATCACTATACCCAATGCCACAAAGCCTTTGTTACAAAAACTTTCAAACCAGCCAGTGAGCACTATGAATGAGAGGTTGAACTTCCTTCACTTCAGTGGAAGATTAATGAACTGTGGTCAGGCTTTACATTGAAGTGGAGATTCTGTGGCACATGCATGGGGGCACACTGGTCAGCTGGGAAGATATTTAAATTAAGATTGTGCGATGCAGGGAATACTGCACAGGGAAGATCTCTGGAGGAAGGTGAGGTGTTACAGATAAGTACTGTATAGGATATTTGTTAAATGCTCAGTATGGAACCACTGCGCCCTTACCATTTAAAAACAAAATGTTTGTGTCACATGACCATAACTGGTATTTGATCCTTTGTGGAATTGCATTGGATCAGCTTGGCAGCCTTTTGCACAAACCAATGATCTTTGGAATTCTACAGCTCCCTAAAGCACACAGCCTCCCTCGGAGTACAATACTGGAATACACCTGCATATCAGTGCCCTGTTTCTCTGCCTTTCTGGCCATTTGGGGTGACAATATCTTACGGGGAGGACTGTGACATGTGGCAGTTCCCAATGGATGTTTTGGATGTTGCCAGGCTCAGCAAACAAGGTCTTTGGGACTGAGCAAGATGAAAGGTCTGTCAAATGAGAAAGTGTTAACTGTTTGTACACTTATCCTCCCTTCTGTGGTTGCTCTTGCCATGCACATGTCAAACATTAGCCAATTACCTGGTTTGACCCACAAGAGAGTGAGTTTGACATGGAACAGGAATGCATGGTGTTCACCATGACAGCCAGCTGGGCCGACACCACATTAAAGTTCCAGTACTGGAGATTTGGCAGATACTGAGAGGAAGAATCTCATAAAGATCTACTATATCTGCTGTTTTTCTGATATGGTGAAGAAGGGCTAGAGCTGGGGTGAACACATAGGAAACTGGGATGCCTGTGCGTTACAGTGTGGCAGATGCACTGCGTTGCAATTCATCTGATCAACTGCACCGCAAAATGCCTTACCATAATACCTTGCATTGCGGTGCGTTTGAAAAAAGTAGTGCATGCAATGCACCAGCTGCACTGTAACACATGGTAGGTGTGTTGCACAGTACCATGCCGTCAGTTTGCTGCTGGGCAGGAAACTACACATGCCAAACCTCACACCCCCACGCTTTAAGCTCTTTTTTTTTTAAAGCCCATGGGCCGATGCTGCAGGGGAGGAGACAGAGGAGGACCCCGGACGTCATTTGTTGCTTGGACCGCTCAGCAGTTCTAGCAACCAATGACTGCAGAGGAGGACCTCTGACGCCATCGGTTGCTAGGATGCCAGCGGTCCTAGCAACCAAGGACTGAAGAGAAATGCGTTGAGATCATAGACCAATCACCAACCTGCACTGGGCTATGGCTTGCAGTGGTTGCACTGGCCTCCACTGTCAGCCAGCCATAACCAAGCGCAGGTTGGCAGGACGGACAGCTGCTGACCACAAATGCCCAGATCTGGGCTAGAGCCTCTGTTACTGCACATGTCCCCCACTGCATCAACTCCCATTACTTCCTGTGCCCGCGACATCCTGCCATACCATGACACACAGGACTTGACCAGAACAGGTAGCGATAGTAAATCTCACCAACTAGGGCTCATTAACTCAAGCCAAAGTGAGTTTAGTACAGGCTATAGTACAGTGCTATACTGTAAAACCCCCCAATGTCATTCTGAACAGCTCCAAGTGTTCCTAATTCAGTGTTAAAATATGCTATTTTAAGTGGATGTTTTGAAATTGTCATTTGTTTCTGAGATCCCATCAAGGCAATAAAGCACAAGCATCAACATTAGATGAAACCATCACTCTTCCACTGCCAGATGGAAGGCTGCCAATTAGTTTAAACTAAAGAGAGTAAAAAAAAAAAAAAATTGATGATAAATGGATTTGAAAATATACCCGATGTCAGCAAATGCTTTCAAACTGGTAGCAATAGATATGCTGTGACAGTCCAGTTGCTACGGAACTACAATTCCTATAGCAACTGGAGGGTTACCGCCTATGCAATCTTTCGTCCCACAGCCTCACAGCTTTTGCTGACTTCAGTTATATTACCACAGTCTTTTTTTGCTTCTTTTGATCTTAAGCTAATTGGTTGCCGTATATTGGACAAGTGAAAGTGATGGTTTATTTTAATTTTAATACTTGTATTTTATTGCACTAAGAAGATGACAGAAAATTATAGCACTCCAAAACCAAAAATTCCATAAAAATCTAATATTATACAGCTAAAATTAGGACTGCTTGCTGCTGTTCAAAAGTTGGTAACTGAATATCAGACGAAGAGGCATTTATGTTTTACATGTAACACGGTAAGGCCTCATTCATACTGGGAACTCTATGGGAGTACACGGCCGTACGCTCACCTGAGTGTGGGTGCGGGTGTCGGTACTTGGACGCAGACAGGATGGGTGGGACCCATCCTGTCTGCGTCCGAGCACGGACACCCGAACCCACACAGATGTGCAGTTCGGGTGAACGTAAGGCAGCGTATGGCTGCAAACTCCCATAGGGAAGAACAGGCTGCTGCGTACAATCACACGCAGCACCTCTCCTTCCCAGGAGCAGCCCGATACAGTCGTGCACGCCACACGGATCTGTAAGAGCCGGCACTTACCAGTGTGAATGAGACCTAAAGCCTCATGTCTCATTCCATCACATATCCCAAAAAATAAGAGGATTATGCATAGAACAGTGTACTGAGCCATGCAAAGACTCACCTCTCCGCCGGCTTCCGGCAGTCCCGTAGGAGATCCGGTGACGTCACGGACATCGACGCCACCAGACTCCTCCCCCTTCCCCAAGTGGCTCCGTCGGCTAACGAAGGGAAGGGGGGAGGAGTCCGGTGACGTCGATGTCCGTGACGTCACTGGACTCCTCCCCTCTTCCCTTCGTTAGCCGACGGAGCCACTTGGGATGTGTATAGGCCAATGTAGTTGGATCTGTATGTGCGGTATAATTTTAACTGTGCCACTTTAAATAAACCTGAATGAATAATGGAGCAGCAGATCAGTGGTCCCCCTTCAATGGGTGCTTGTGCTGTGCTTTGAAAGTCACATTAGAAATGATTTTAAAAAGTCAATGTTTTAATACCTACTCACAATGTGTACCTTTAGAGATGACATTACAGTTTCCCTTAAAGTGTTCTGCGGCGTGCAGGGAATAAGCAAGTCAGGGCTAATGACACACAGCTCTCCTAATCCCTGTTGTAATAGCATGTGTCATTTTTCTTAACTCTGGATTAGAACAGATGTAAGAGGCTCGGGCTGTGCACAGTGATTTCCCAGGAGAGAAGTCTACATACCGGCAGAATGTTGCTGAAGGTGGTGTTGTAAGCGCAAGCTCGCAGAGAAGAACCTTGCAGGCAGCTGTCAAACATCTGCAGAGACTCATTCACTTTGTCATTGAAGTCCTCGGCAGACTTGTTTGCAATAGAAAAGTACAAATAGTCTGAATACAACCTGTGGAGCCAGAGAAAGCACAACAGATGATAAGCAAACAAGGAACACAAATATCTTGTAAGGGTTTTGCAGGCCACAAATAACAGTCTGTAGCAGATTGAATGTTGGCCGTTGACAGCTGATGATCATTTAGCATTGATTGCTCAAGGTCTGAGCATCGATATACAGCCACCATGCAATTTATTAAAAACATCCCTATACCTGCTTATTCATGCAATCTAATTAGCCAAGCACAATCCATAAATCATGTAGAAACAGGTCAGGAACTTCAGGTAATGTTCACATCAAACACCAGAATGGGGGGAAAATGTGTTCTTGGTTATTTTAGGCACGGAATGATTATTGGAGTCATAGGGGCTGGTTTGAGTATTTCTGTGCCAGTTGATCTCCTGGGATTTTCGCACAATACAGTCTTGAGCTGTATTGACAAAAAGTGGTAAGTGGTAGATCTGCAGAGAGGCCAGAGAAGAATGTCCAGACTGGCTTGAGCTGAGAGGCAACAGGAACTCAGACAACCACTCTCTACAACTGGTTTCCACTCCTGTCAGCCAAGAACAGAAACACAACTGCAGTGGGCACAGGCTCATCAAAACCGTACTGTTGAAAACTGAATAAAATACAGCCTGGTCCGATGATTCTTAATTTCCACTGAGGCACACAGATGGTAGGCCAGTCACCAGATAAGACCATTGCTCACCTCCTTCAACAAATTATATTTGTTAAGCTGCTGACCTACTGGCTACCAAATCTTTCTGGATAAATGACCTGGAACAATAAAACAAATCAGGCAAGTCAAAGAAAAGTCAAAAGTCCTTATCCTGTTGCAGGTCAGCGAGTCAAAGCATTGACTCCAGAGTGTCAGTATGACTGCCAGCCGGCAAGCAATTTCAGTAGGTGAAGGTAACGATTGTACCCTCCATGTTTCCCTAACATTAAATTCCCTTGTTTGCTGATATTGTCCTCTAGTCAAACATCTTTGCAGAACATGTCGGAATTATATCAGACAACAGAAACAGTATGTCATACCAAAACCAGAACATGCCCAACTATTACTTGTCAAAACTCCAAAGCAGCCTTCCAAAGCAGCCTGTTGCTTGACAAATTGGAAACTTTCTCCATTTCCACATCCTCATGTAATAAAGAAATCTTCATTCTTAAATACAGAAACAATTCTAATTAATTCATCGTGCTGAAGTTGAATCATAACAAGAAAAATTCAGAGACATTTTCCTCAGATAGATATTTCAGTTTATTACAAAGACGTTTCTGCGGGTCACAGCCCACCTTGAGAAAGGCAGGCTGAGACTCGTCGAAACATCGGTGAAATAAACCTATTTTTTATGAATGTGCTTTTTTGGAAGACCTGTGAGTGCATACTGAATCTCCTGAATCTCTGTATATATATAAGTGTGTGTGTGTATATATATATATATATATATATATATATACTGTATATGCACAAATCCAGTCTGTCTTTATCAAGTCTCTTTAAACATTGCCAATCAAATAGAATGTATCCCTTAACTTTTGAATTACACATTTTACATTTTATTGTATAATACCCTTTAATGGCCATATTGAATCCCTTACATTGTGGCCGTCACTAAGGTAGTTGGGCCACGTAAGAGTTAAAATAAGCAAGTGCTTCTTTGCAACAAAATTTCTTGTCATCGCTTGTTTGTCCTACTGTTGCTTTTCACCAAAAGAAAAGAGGAACTGATACTTCATGTGTATAAGAAATAATAGTAATCCAGTGATTGTGCGCCAAACCTCAAATGTGACAGTTTAACAGAGCAGGGAGCTGACAGTACTGCTCTCTAGAACATTTGTTTTGTTCTAAATATAGAAAGTTAAAACAAAAAACCTCGGCCAAATCAGTGCTTTGGTCATCTAACCTATATAATTTATTTTAAATTTTGAAAAAGGAAATCAGAACAAGTCCCAAGGCCCCTAGCTAACCCTAACTAACTTTAGACATGCAAGCAAAGGGAAACACATTCAGGTTTTATTAACTCTAAGGGTAATCACAGTACTTGTCCTGACAATCCTCTCATCTTTATTTCTGTTTAGGACGGCACCATATTTGCTTTATTCAGTGTCATCTTCTAGCTCCTGGACTAAGATGCTGTTCTGTAAATGAGACAGTCATGCTAATACCGGTGTCTTTGTACTGTGTGTCTAAAACAGATCAACTCCCTGCTGCTGCCTTTCACTTAGTAACTTTTCACAAACAGTGTGCGGCATGGGTGAGTGATCACAGAAGGAGGAGAAACCACAAAAAATGCCTGCAGCAGACTGATTACATTTTCCAACATTGTACCTCTCCAGCCTAGGCAGAGGTGTCACAAAGGGGGAGACAGTCATTTTGGTGTCACCACCTCTGAAAAGCCGCGCACTCAGTCATGGACTGAGAGCCCGACAGCTGCACAAGAGAGGAGGGAACCCGGCAACATACCTCATCCTGCCAGGTGAACATCCCCTCCTCTCTTTGCCGGCCCCCATCATCAAGATGGCCGCCGGCAGGTAAGCATGCTTGATGTAATTACACTCGCGTGTGATAACATCGCCCGTGTGCAATGACGTCACACGCATGCATGATGACATCCCAGCAGGGTGTCACTCGGTGGCCGCTCCTGGTGACACCACACCTAGAGAAGCCCCTGAGCCTAGGCACAGTCTTGAGTGGCATGTCAGCAATATCCAAGCAAGTCTACTTTAAAATGGAATTGGAGCCCACGTTATTTTATGTTTTGGATAAAGGAGAGAAAGCTTAAAGTGCAACTGAAGTGAAAACATTTTTTTTAGTGTTGGATAGATTGGAAAGGGATTATAACACCTGCCAGAATTTTAATGTCATCTGTGTCCCCATTAGAGAGATTCACCCTCTCTTTTTGCCCTGGTTACCAGTATCAACAAATTTGGGGATGTCAAAAGAACAGGAATAGATGGGAAATCTAACAATGGGGACACTAGTTCCGGTGACCCTGCTGACTACGAGGGATTTCCCTCAATTTGCACAGATTTCCTGTCACATCCTGATGTGGCTATCAGGCAGGAAGTGAAGGGAAATCTCCCCAACGGGACACAGGTAGCAAAAAAAGCAGTTCTACTTTATAGGCTTACTTTTTTATTACTTCCTGTCTGATCACCATAAAAATAGCCAAGCAATGTTTTTTGCGGTCCCCCTCTTTGCTGTTATTCTGCATTTATATACACAACTCCACTTTACCTTTTGTGAAAATATAATAGTATTTTCCTGTGTGTGCTCTGTAGAGGAGCAGGGCCAGATTTCCCGCTAGGCAAAGTAGGTATCGCCCTAACAGCAAGGTCCTGGCAGCTTTCCTGTGAGTTACAGTGCCTGTTTACAGTGCCGGCCGCACATCTCCTCCTCCTTCCTGCACCACACCACCCGCACCTGCCCACAAGACCCCCGGACCACTGCTGAGACCCCGCTAAGATTTGTAGTCCTCTATAGCTGATGGCATTATTCTGCATTGCTGTATAATGTATAGCTGGGATTTGTAGTTTTCTGCAGCTGGTGCCATTCTGTATTGCTGTATAATGTATTGCTGAGATTTATTGTCCCTGTACAGCTTGTAGTCAGTGGCAGAACTACCAGGGGTGCAGCGTTTGGCACTTCACCACTTTAAAAAATAGTTAGTTGACTGCTAGATTTATTATCCTGAAGGGTGGGGGGCGGGGGTAGAATAGTACAAATCGTAGATATCAGGCTTACACCAGGCCACATTTCTGCATACAGATGATTAGCTTGGATCAAAGGACTGAGTCAGCAGCAGATTGTCTTCTACCGATATGAAGGAAACCCATACTGAGTGAGATGTAGAGGCTTCCATTGTCATCCTCATTCTGAAAATCATTATTTCCTAAGTCACTAACTTGCAACCAGCATGCAGCCAGTGAAGTCAGAGTTCCCAATCTGCAAACTTAATTTGGGGTCAGTGACTCAGAACATATTGTAGCCTTTAAAATAAAATAACCTGGCAACAAGTAGTTTAGCAACGGCACCTGATGCATTTTCCCTTTTACTTTAAAAGGACAAGACAAAAATGTACAAATCACGTGTTATGTAATCCTGTCTGTGAAACTCATAACAAAAGCTTTACAGGGGAAAAAAAAAAATGAACATAGTGCGTGCCAAACGTATTGGCAGGAAATTTTCTTGTTTTCAAGCAAAAAACTGAATTGCCATTCCAAACTATTGAAAATCTGCAGACCAGTCTGACACAGTCAACTGATTGCGCTAAAGCAGGAAAAAAGATTTAGAGCCATCTTGTTGTAAGGGCCATGTCCATGTTGGACTAGCAATCCTGTCATTGGCGATGTCTCACCAGTGGCTGGACAGATATGTAGAACACAGATTGGTGAAATACATGTTTCACTCCCTCGCCAGTTTAATGAGGGAGGTGTCGCCCTCTCGCTGGCGACTTATATTCTGCAGTGCTTATTTCAACAAGGGAGCAACGTCTTGCTCATCCATTCCACCGGGAGCGACACATGTAGTCATTTCTTAAAGACATTTTTTTAGTTTTGGTTGGAGCATGGAAGGGTGAGAAATCCTGCCCGAATTGTATGTCTGTCTGTGCCCATGCTGTGGCATGGAAGGGGAGAATCCCTGCCCGAATTGTATGTCTGTCTGTGCCCATGCTGTGGCATGGAAGGGGAGAACCCCTGCCCGAATTGTATGTCTGTCTGTGCCCATTCTGTGGCATGAAAGGGTGGGAACCCCTGCCCAAATTGTATGTCTGTCTGTGCCCATGCTGTGGCATGGAAGGGGAGAACCCCTGCCCGAATTGTATGTCTGTCTGTGCCCATTCTGTGGCATGAAAGGGTGGGAACCCCTGCCCAAATTGTATGTCTGTCTGTGCCCATGCTGTGGCATGGAAGGGGAGAACCCCTGCCCGAATTGTATGTTTGTCTGTGCTCATGCTATGGACAGTCACTCTCAGAACTGGTCCTGGTGACTTTTGTCAATGGCACTATGAGTGCAGTGGGTTATTGTGAGTTTTGAGTTTTTACTGGAACTGGAATAGATGGAAAATCTTCTAATGCAGACAGCTGCCTATGGTGGGTTCACACTGTTGTGTTGTAACAATGCACTCACTCTCAGGGGCGTCCCTAGCTTTATTACAGTCTTAGGTAGCATGGGGGGTGGGCTTGTGAGGGTGGGCATGGCATCCCGGCAAATAGTGACGTCACTGGTTACCAGGTGCTGGGCTGGAAGTCTGCCACTCTGTGCCAGGTTGCTATGAACTGGGCAGAGAGATACGTTTGGCCCTTACACATCTCCCTGCCTGGCTCTTAGTCTGTGACGCTCTGGCCGGAAAGGGGGCGGCAGGAACACTGCAAACATGGTGCAGCAGAACAGCTGTGTTGCTCTGCCGCCAATCCACTTTGCCCCACACGAGATGCCACCAGAGGCAACAGCCCTGCTGAGTATCATCCGCGATTACTACAACACCCAAAAACATGTGTTGGTGGGCTGCCACGTTTAGCAGGTAGTGCCACTTGCCAATGCGGTATTGCAATAAAAGAAGCCATCAGGTGGCGGCGGTATCGCCTCCAGAACGCCTGCAAACTGGTTGTCAACTGCGTTTCAAGGGCTGTAAGTGTATGCAAGGCCTTTCTGCGTATGTGATGAGACTGGAAAGGCAAGTTATCAGCCTCCTGTAGTGAAGTAAGCAATGAGGGGTGTTTTGCATGACAAGAGAAATATAAAGCACACAAAGGGACGCAGAATGTTTCTGGTTACTTATAGCTATAATTGTACAGCCCCCAACTAGAATGATATAAAACATGTTCCCTCTTGACAACCATATTTAGGAAAACCCGATCCCTGTGTCTTTTAAATTGCTACATGTTTTAGGACAGAAAAGAGGCTGGAAATCTGCTGAATCTATATCTCTGTTTTGCTTCCAGTAATTGTTTCCTCCAGTTCCATCTTGCATTCCTTCTGTCTTCGTGCAGTCACTGGGGCCAATGAACGCAGGCAGACTACACAACAGTGATTGCTTCATCTGTCAGAGCTTTTTATTTAATAAAAGCCACACATATGATTGCTTGTCCTGCTATAGAACAATATAAAAACCTTTCTACTAAAAAAAAAGAGTTCATTTTTGTACTCATTGAGAAGGATTTACTAAGACAGAGTCTGGAGCAGCTGTGCATGGCAACCAATCAGCTTCTAGCTTTTATTTTCAAAGCTTAACTGAACAAACTGAAGAGATCAGCTAATTGGTTGCTGTACAGAGCTGCTTCAGATTCCGTATCCACATATAACAATTGTTTAAAAAATAAGTCTCACTAAACATTTTACATTTTAGCTACCACGGGGCCAACTGCATATAGCACCCATTTAGATCGGTGGCCCCATTGCGGAACAATAAGCATATTTTTATTTATGTTAATGCTGGCTGTAGCTCCACCTCAGTCTGAAGCACTAAGCCCTGCCCTTTTACCCTCACCCCCACCCCGACCGTTCATTACTATTATGAATGAACAATCAGTGCTACAGGGCAGTGTGATAGAGCTGCTGGCTGCTAGTAATTGTTCAGTGCAGCGGCAGATCTATTACACAGCCCCAACAGCGCTGATCGTTCATCCATAAAGGATCACTTAGCACTGCAGGGGTATGGGTTCTATTTGTCTATTTGCCTGGGCTGCTTGAAAGTGCACAGCCTGGCATAGCTGAGTAAGCTTCTATGAATGAATGATCAGCACTGCCAAGACCAGTACAATATATGACATAGCCTGAGCGTTCATTAATAAAAGCTCATTTAACGGTAACGGGGGCTGTGACCTATCTGCCAGGGCTGTGAATTTACAAGTAGACCCAGCAGATAGCTAACATAGCCCTGCACTGCCCCATGGGAAGGGGTATTCCGACTCATATTCCTTTTTTTGGTTTCCCTAAATGTTGTGCCAATTTTTATTTTTTTATTGACTTCTTTTATGATTCTTATTAGCCTTTAACTGACCTCTCAACAGGATCCCGGAGCATGACGAGGAACTTGGCTCGTGGCTGGAAGGCATGAATGAAGTCCTGGATGAGAACAGGTGGTTCTGTGTTGGTGACATTATCATAGAAATAAGACCAGGCGCTATTGTCCCACATGGTGGACGCACTGGCTTCTCCTGCAACAAAGAGCTTCCTGTTATCTCGCACAAACATAGAGCACATAGGATCACTCTTGTGTATCCTGCACAGTTCCTTACCTATAAGGATTGGATCCCTCCTCCCTGCCTCTATTCCTAAACTATGATAATCTTGGATTTTCTTTGCTGCCCAATCAAACAAGTCCAGATAATCCTCCAATGGGAAAGGTTTATGGAATGGCTCCTTCACTCTGACAATTCCTTCAGGTGAAGAAAAAAAAAAGAAACCATATTTAGACGGTAACAGCTGTCTGTGCCACCAATGGGGAGAGTCACCCTCTCTAGTAATCATGGTGACCAATATCAATTTCTAAAAAGTGGTAAGAAATACCAAATTTTACAGTTGTCACTGGAACAAAAACAAACTTTCCAATAGGGACAGTCACAACTGCAAGTAGAAAGAGAGGAAGAGTAGACTTCCCTCACTCTGAAGGGATTTCCTCTGACTTCCGGTTTTTTTATGCAACTTGAAATGAAAGTGAAATCTCCCCAATGGGACACTGAGCAAAAAAAAATCGACAGTGGTTTTACCCATTCCCTGCTTGATCCAAAATTTTAAAAAAGTTTTGACATTAGATGTACCTTAAGTTATATTGTAGTTAGGACTACTTTTTTTATGGAATTTGAATTTAATGTACAGTACTAATATAACTGATATAAAGGAAACACTTTTAGTTTAGTCAAAATATGGATTTTATATTGTTTATAATATTTTACCAAAACGTTTCCTTGTCCACCAGTGAGGCTCCTTAATGACGGAGAATTGGACATTAGGGTGCAGACGTAATCGGTCGTAGAGGTCTGTTGTGCCGCATTTGGGCTGCCCAATGATGTAAAAGTGGGGTAAACAGCGCAAGCGGTATTGTTGCCCCTCGATCAACTGAAGTCGCTCCTGGAACCCCTGCCGCAACTCCTCGAAAATGGCATGCAAGCGTTTGGCATATAAAGAATAGTCATTTTTCCCATAGGGATCAGCGCTGTAGTTCCCATCATACTTCTGGTACCAGCAAGGGCTGCGACTAAGGCCTAGGAACTTCTGTGGAATCACAGAAAATAGCTGGAAAACAAAATGACAGAAATCAAATCACTTTATTATCACAGGACCAAATAAAAAATAACGTAAACATGTAGAATCCATAGATGTAAAAAAAGTGCTTTAAAATGTAATTGATATAATTTGAAAGCAACATAGCAATTTGAAGATTTGGAAATGCACAGTTTTAAACTGCACTTTTGTGTTTCATTTTGGAAAGAGTAGGGAATTGTTAGATCCTCTGTCAAGTCTGCCTGTATGTAAGTATATTTCCCCTGTAAGGAAGGGGGAATATACTTATTTTTAAAGCAACCCATGTGTTGAAGAACAGCCGTTTCAGTGCTACCCAGCTGCAAGTATCCAACCCTTCTGGTGGGTCAAATACCTGTCTCCCCCACCACATACAGTGGTTTCTCCCACCAGTTCATACATTCTATAGTGACCTACGAGCCAGCAGGAGAAACCACTGCTTGTTGCGCGGGAGAGCAGGTATTTCACACACCCGAAAAAGTGAAATGCAGCCAGGGAGCAGCGAAAAGGGCTGGAAAGGAAAGTACAGTATATTTCCTCTTTTACAGCTATGGGTTTTGTATACAAGGAACCCTGTGCTGACAGGGTTATTGTAATGCGTTTTATATGATCATCTGCGAAGCTTGTCCCTCTGACATTAGGACAGCAAATAAAATAAAAAAAGACAAACCTACTGACCTCTTTCTAAAAACAGGTTTAGGTTTTAAAAACTAATAAAAATGTAAAACAATGGCCTAAAGGCATTATAAAGTCCTTTGTGGAAATACATACATGTGGTTCGTATTGCTCCAGCTCTGCCACGTCTGGGATCCTACGTCCTGTAAGCTGGATCTCTCTTTCCTTTGTAATAGAGACAACCAAGCGAGGAGAGATAAAGGTTGCATTTACTGAACAGGGCTTGACAGACTGAACAATGTTTTTAGGTCTCTCTGTGCTGGATTTGTTGTAAGTCAAAGAATGGGGTGAAGATAAAGCCTGAAATAACTCTGATGTTCCTGCTGACAACACGTAAGACGCGACCACCAAAGAAGTAATTGACAATGCCACCAGCAGGCTGCACAGTGTTCTTTTACCAAAGCCCTTTTGCAGACACCCTCTGGCACCTTCTGTTGCTGGCATTCCTATGACGGAAGCTGATCTCCACAGCCAGCTCGCTTTAGGATTGTGTCAATCCTGAATCCAGTAAGTCTCTGTCATGTCCACGCTGGTGCCCGAACATACAGGCAAAGCTACCATTAACGGTGATCATACATGGGCCAGAATTGCCTCGTCAATGGTTACATATGATGTAGCGGGATGCAGGTGGGTTCAGGCTCTTCATCACCTCTGTGTGGACATCATTTATTAGCCACGTGATGACCCTTAATTTTTCTCTGTCTTCATATGTCCTAAATGGAATAAAATTAGAATATGAGCAGCTGAAGTCAGAACACCTGCTGAGAAAGAAAAAACAGCACTACAGGGTATCTAAACCCAAAAACAAAAATGTTATTTATTGCAGGTTACCAGTTCTGTGATGTAGCTGCTCTATTAGTTTTCTCGTTTTCAGACTGTTTATCTTTATTTTCACCTGGTGATCCTGTGACTAAAATACTTCCTCCCCTAGGGTGAGAACCGGGGGCCTTCCCTATAATGACGCTACCACTCTTCCTAAAGTGCCTCATCACACCCTCCTGAAAAAGTTAGAGCCACGAAACGTGTTGAGACTGTGATAGTCATGTGTATGTTTCATGGAATAAAAGTCTGAATTAAAGAAACATGATCACATACGCTTTTTTGGGGCATTCTTGTCTAATCTCTCCAGTACACGTCGGGTCCCTCTAGCTGCCGAGCTCCACCCCGATGAGCACCGAGAGCGACCATC
The DNA here is from genome assembly GCF_000935625.1 of Nanorana parkeri. Lineage (NCBI taxonomy): Eukaryota > Metazoa > Chordata > Amphibia > Anura > Dicroglossidae > Nanorana > Nanorana parkeri. The sequence goes on from NW_017306395.1 coordinate 782,767, forward strand.
CTGAACGGGGACAGAAACATTCCCCGCACAACTTTTTTGCACCTTAGGTTGCCCGATATCCCCAAGGAGATTTCTCACAACCTAACTATGTGAGTATCACACTCTTTCTTCTACATTTGTTTAAAACGTATCTATAGCTATGTAATATAAAATACTACACTCAGTCGGATCTCTCCTGGAACTTTTTGCCCTCAATTTTGTGGTTCCTACTGTTTGGAGTTGTCTCTCTTTCAAGCATCCCTACAATGAGGCAGCCTGGGCAGTTGCCTCAGGCGGCATCTCTTTGGGAGGCAGCAGGTAACCTACTGTGTGTGTGTGGGGAGGGCGGGGACTGTTTGAGCTCAGCGTCCTAGGTTGCCAAGAGCTCTTAGAAACCTTTGGCGCTCTGTCTGGCTTCCCACCCAGCTCTCTGATGCCGCCAGTTGGCAGAAGCTGAGAAGGACGCTCAGGCTGGCCTCCCACCAAGCTCCTGGTAACCAGTTATGTCAGTGAGCTGTGTGGGAAGCCGGAGAGAACCGCTGACAGCACACACACCCCCGGGACAAACATTCGCTGAAAGAACCCCCCTAACATAACCCATCCCCCTAGAACGACCATACACTGGCAGCACCCTGCCCCCTCCCAGCGACAACACTCACTCTTCTATCTACGGCAGGTGCCATGGTTGTCACCTAGGCTTGGCTTCAAATTTGTCTTCCTCTTTTCATCCCAATTGCATGGGGGGTAGTAGGTTACATGGGTAAAATAACATTGTTTGTGCTTTCAGTTCAGCTCACAGGAAGTGACAAGGTCACTGCATTACCGGCAAGTGCAACAGATACAGATATTTTCTGTAGTGGCCTGAAACCTGACCATGGCACCCTCCTAAAGCTGGCCATACACCTATAGACTTTCTGCAGATTTTCTATGATCAGATGGAAAAAGTGCAACAGATCCCTCCATCTACACTAAACTGTGTGGATGGAGGAATGTCCCACTGGGCCAAGCTTCAGTATCTTGTCAGTTGGCCCTGCTGGCTCTCAAAATACAGTCTGATTGGATGAAGACATTGTTCAGGTGTTTTGAGAGCCAGCAGGCCCGACTAGCAAGATACTGAAGCTTGGCCCATTTGGAGATTTCCAGGGATCCCAACCTGAAATAAGTCATTTCAGGGAGGTGCCCTTCTCATTTCAGGGGGATGCCCTCTGTCACCCTGACCTGTCACCAGCTGACAGTCACCCTGACCTGTCACCAGCTATTGATAATTAATGGTTTCTAAGAAATACATATATTGACGTCAAACCATAAATCAACATCTTCCTGTTTTGGCTTAATTACTAAATAGTTGGATAAAAGGGAACATGAGATAATGTCCGTTCACACGAAAAAGATTTGTGAGACAAAAAGAGAGAAAACATGTTTACAGAATCAATAAGCCATGAGTTCATCTTCTGTTCAAAATCTGACTCCATCTTGTATCAAATCATGGCTTCAACTTATCACTAGCTATTAGTTCCCATGACTTTTTTTTTTCTGATTGACAGCGGCCGGCGGCCCCGATGTCAGAGAAAAAAACCAGACAGCAAGGAAAGGTTTACTCTGCTAGATCCCACCTCAACCTAACCACTGAACCATCACATTCTCAAACAATTTATCAACACACAGCCACCTCCTCATGTATCACTTGCCCCTCCCCTTTAGATTGTAAGCCCTCAGGGGCAGGGCCCTCTTTACCAACTTGTCTTGAATTGTATTATGATTGTAATGTTTTCCTTATATTATAAAGCGATGTGCAAACTGTTGGCGCTATATAAATACTATGTAATAATAATAATAATAGATCGAGCAGAGTAAACCTTTCTGGGAGAGCCGCTATCTAATAGTGGGAGACTCCCGGAACATCCGGGAGAGTTGATATGTCTGGATTCCTCAATCCACACAGTTTAGCGTAGATGGAGGAATCTGTTGCACTTTTTCCATCTGACCATAGAAAATCTGCAAATAATCTACAGGTGTATGGTCAGCTATAGACAGAGGAGTGAGTGTTGTCACCCCAGGGGAGGAAGTGTGTTATTCACAGGATCACCAGACACCATATCTAAGGACTGCTAATCTGTCCTTAGGTTAGGGATAGCCTTTATTTTGGTCTCACGGTGCAAAATGTAGTCATTGTGATGTTTTAGAATACGAAATGCCTGAATTAATTTTTATTCAATCTGCAAGGCACCCCCAGCACTGCACTGATATCATCAGCAGACATTGCAGTTTAGAAGACGGGAAAGCAAACGATTCAACGCCAAAGCCAGCTGGGAGACACGCTCCCCACAGAAAACAGAAAAGACAACATTTTAGGCATCAGCTGGAATTTTTAGATGCATTGCCTGCCTGGCTCGTCTAGGATGTATGCAAAAAGAAAGCTCAACCACAGAAACAGAGAACATTAGCTGCAAAGCAATTTGATTGTGTAGCACATCACCTAGGCTCTTATTTATCAAAAATGTCTGAACTCATTACCTTCCGCATTGCTCCCTTATAACCAGCCTGAGGATGGTACTTTAAATGTGCATTTTCCAGGACAGGTTTGAATATGACAGAAAATACAGATGCTTTTTTATAGTACATGTCGATGTTTTCATATGTGAAAAGCATTTGTTAGCTAGGAGAATGCAAACTCTGTGTACTGCTACAGAGTAATGGAAGACAGAATGGTGCTCCTGATTCAGCCATTGCTTGTCACAGTCAGGGGTCTTGACTGCCATAGGGGTGATACTGATCTCTTCTGGCCATTGGAGGTGTATGTTATCACACTGATTTTTTTTTCAAACTGTTGAAAACTCTCAAGGACAGCTTAATCCTGGGGTACGCAACCTCGGCACTCCAGCTGTGGTGAAACTACAAATCCTAATATGCCTCTGAGAGTCATGCCTGTGGCTGTTAGAGTCTTGCAATGCCTCATGGGATTTGTAGTTTCACCACAACTGGGGCAAGGTTGCCTACCCCTGGCACATGTGCACCACTGTACCCATTGGCAAAGAGTTTCAGCTTCAAAAACTCTTGAGAACACCTGTCATTCTTCAAGTTATATGTCCATCTCTGAGCAGCCTCAGGAACCTTATCTACACAAACAGGCAAAGCAGAACAGCTCAGATACTGTAATACAATCTGATTGTGGGGCAGATTGTAACCGTTTTTTATTGCGGATACTGTGACAGGCCCCATTTACATTCTCTGTGTGCTAAATGGGATGACATGCTTGATATGGTCATCAGGACCAGTATACGGTAGTAGTAACAGTGTGCCTGGACCACCTTAGCAGCTCATGGGCTGGTTTTATTTGCTGCCATGAATTCTTCTTTAAAAGGGTAATTTCACTTTTGTGCGTTTTTGTTGAAATTAATATATTAAGTTAGGTTAGCAAAATAATCCACTTTCTAAATTCCCTGTCTATGTGAACATTCCATAATGCAGGGGATGACAATTATTATGGAATTCAGGAGCCAGTCTGTCCAATCTAGGAGCCAATAGGATTTTGTTTAGCAGCCAGCTCCATTGACAACAACTAGAAGAAACCTCAAAAGTTAGGTACCAGCTGTGATTTGTAAGGAGCAAGGGCTACCTGGCTCTTGGGATTTGTCCAGCCCTGCCATAGTGAACTGTTTGTTCAGATTGTTGGAAACTAACCCCATACTTATAAGCAAAATCAAAATATTCTCGGCTGGGTAGAGCAGACACTCATATAAATATATCTAGTATAAGCACATAGCGATATGGGTAGTGAATATTATTTACATAGTTAATTATATTGATGTCCTGGCTAAAAATATCAGCCTAGCCTACAAAGTGTTTACAAAATGGGGTTACTATGTTTAGTGGGTTCCAATGCCCTTCTTCATGACCTCAGCAATCACACACTTTGCTGTACCCATTCTGCTTATTTCATCCTATGCGGCCAGCCCAGAGGCCACATATGCATGCCACAATAGCCATCAATTCCAATGGAGATCTTATATTTCACTTTCCCGGTAGAGTACAAGCTCCCCATTGGAACGAATAGACATTGTGGCACCCAGGCACGACAGGAGCAGGACCTGACAGTGAAGATTTTGAAGAAGAGGTCTGACAGACTTTAAAGGAGAACTACGGGGTTAGGGCTTTTCACCATAATTCTCCTAAGGGTAACGGGAGGACACAAACTAGCGTCCTCCCGTCACCCTAAGCTCAGTATACAGCGAGCTACAGCGAGCAGTATACCGAGAAGCCGCAGCTGAAACGGATGCCGACAATTATGTCTGGATCCGCCCAGCTGCGTGAGTGACAGCTGGCTCTGCCTATCAAGAGGCCGAGCCAGCTGTACCCGCCCCCTCCTCCGTCCATTCCGCCAGTCAGCGATGGAGGATTGGAGCCGTGACAGGATCGAGAAGTGAGCGAACGCCGGTATGTGTTCTCTCACTTCCCAATCTACTGAGCCGACCTGACAGTTTCATTGTCACAGGTCGGCTAGAACCATGAGGGTGAGTGAAAAGCACTCACCTCATAGTTCTCCTTTAAAGACACATGCAACTGCTACACGTCCACAATATTTTGGTAAACTCCTTTTACTAGTTAGGCACTGATAATTTTGTCTATTTCCAAAATTATGTTAGGTGGAAGCAAGAGCATCTTCCATCATTGCCTGTTCCCCTATATGCCTACTCCACTGCATCTGAAGTGTCTAGGAAGGCAGTGTATCGGTTCTGTCACCTTGATTTTGGCCATGTTACTCTTGCAGAGATGAGTTCACTGCACACAACACACATAAGCACACAGATATTTCCTTGCGGCATCTTTCATTCTAACATTGTAGATTTGTAGAACAGAATGAAAGATGTCCCAACCAGACACATTTCAAGGCTGAAGCACAATGGAGGGAGTCAGATATACTGTTGTGTTTCTCAGCCCCTCCAGCTGCGAGCCTATGAATATTTCAGAGTCCTGGCAGCGTGCATGAAATCATAGAGAAAAGCTCTTTTAACAGATCCGTTCACAGACTATTCGTCAACCAGAAAGAATTCAATGTGACAGTGCCTGACCTATTCTCAGGGCTCAAAACATCAAGTGCTGTGCTACCCAACGGATTCAAACCAACCCCCCTACCTACAATATTTCATTTCCCTGCAGCTGGCAAACAAAGTTGACGTGTAATGTAGATATGAGATTTACAAAACCGCAACAAATGAGGGCAAGAATAAAGACATAATCTTATTTAATTTGAATTCTTTCATCATTTAATCAGCCCTGCTGCTATTTAATGGGCACCATTCAATTTAATTAACAGCCTCCCAGCAAGGACTTAACAGCAGTGAGTGATTGAGATATTGTGCAATACAATTAACCAATGCCAATTACACACCGGGGAGAGCGAAGGATATAAAGCCAGCTGATGCAAAGTATACATTTAGTGGAATACAATAAAAGACCCCTTTTCCAGTTGCAAAGCATGCCACTAAGCTTTATCATTCGTAGGACTTCTGTCGACAGAGTTTGGACTTGTAGACTTTTGTTGATGGGCAAATTTGGTGAGCTTTTTGGTTCATTCCCCTGCATTAGAGGTCAGTTTGAGATAATTCTAAGATCATTCGCAGCTGTGAAAAATGCACTTGAGCTGCATTTGACCTACTTTTGACGTGCATTTGACTTCCTAAACTGCATCAAACTGCTTTTGCATTACTATTGACTTGTATGGGGAGTGAAGCAGTTCTGATGTGTACAAAACCCACTAAACCCAGGCTTATAGGGTGGCCATAAACAAGTCTTAAATTCCAAGAGCTTCTCATCCTTTGACAACTGCTTGCAAGTTATTCACATACGTGTGATCACTGAGGTGTTGACTACAATTGCCTGTAGGGGTTAGATACAACAACTGTCGCCTATTCTGTTGGAAAATCTCGCCGTGTGCAAATCAGAATATGACAGCTGTCGTTAACATCAAACAAACAGCCAGGGTCTTGGCTCTCAGGGGATTCAATAAACATATCTGGTTGTCTTTCTTAGGGAGAAATATGCCCTTCTATGGCCCACCTTATGTGGCCATCTAGGACCTACCCCTGCTTTATGTGTTATACCAGGACTATGTAGGCCTACTTGGGTGCAACAAGGAGTGTTAAAGAACTTACTATCATGCCCAGAGTGGAAAAAGGCTGCGCAAGCAGGCAATGACCTTTCCTTTTTCTATGTAGAAAATAGAAGATGGGCTAAGCAAGACACGCACTGCTACTGCTAAGGCCAGCAACCAACCAATGAGATTTTAGCTTAACCTATTCAGTAAAGAAATGTCCTTGGCTAGTAGCCCCATCACTAAAGTCAGCATTTACATTTTCCACAGCTCGCAGGAGACATTATGTAACTGGTAATTAAATAAGTATGTATTTAAAAAAATTAAATTAATATTAGGCTGGTTCCTGAAGTAAGCAAACCCAGCCAAAAATGAACATTTGTCTCTCATTTTGAGTAAAGGAGCCACAAGAAAGAAAGTGTTCATACCAGTAGATCAGCTCTTCCCACTCTGGACATGGTGCACACAGTAGTCCAGTGACTCCTGGATCGGCAGCCATGATACATACTTCTGAGTGGACTTCAAGAGGCTCCAACCGCAGAGTGTGAGTAAAACAAACCCACCCTATGGAGAAGCCAAGGAAATGGCTAAACATGTAATTACTTTAACAGCGCGGCTCTTGTGCTCCCACCGGGCTTTGCGGGGGGGGGGAGGGGGGAGCAGTTTCCAGCAACAGATTTAGGAGAAGCATTTAATAGAACTGTCAGGGGGGATTCAGGGTCTCTGATGGAATCTAAGAATAACCAGAATAGCTGAATTATGTATATTCCGACTAAAAACTAATTTACAGGTTATGTTAGCTGTCGCTACCAATTAACATTAAAGAATTCAACAACAGACAAAATGCGGTACTAGATTATTGCAATACATATCCATAGTCTTCACAGGGCTTCGCATAAGTATTTAGCGCTCCTTTCCCCTTGACGTCCTTGGAATTTTCCACAATTTTTTTGTGCTACGCCCTAGATTTAAGATAGATTGAACTGGTATGTCATGCCACTGATCTACATAAAATAGTCCATAATGTGGCAGAAGCAGAGGGAAAAAATCAGCATCATTTTCAATTTTTTTAAGACTTAAGGCTGAACTCCAGGCAGAAAATAAATGATGTAAAAATCATTACATGTATTTTAAATGCAATTAGTGTAAATACCTAATTATGACTGGACTTCGGCCTCTTGTGATCCCCTGGACAGCAGCACTAAGGCTGGAAAAGGGAGGAGCAGCACCTGAGCCAATGAGCTACCCTGTTTGCACATTTGCTAACATGCTGACATGAGGAGAGAGATTACCTTGCCAAACTGCTACTGTCCCTTCACTGGGCAATCATAAGCTGGGGGCATGAAGGAGAAATCTCAGAACTGGGTAAA